>NW_007258432.1:174877-236218 GCF_000164805.1 Carlito syrichta | reverse complement strand
AAAAAAATTACCTGGTGTGAAAGTCAGGAATATGAGAGTAAATGGTGGGAAGAAAAAAGTGAAAACTGATCATACTAATCAGAGTAAACAGAATACCTATAATAATTACACGATTAGGTAGAAAAACCTGTTGGAACTGATATGCAACGACTGATCTCTCACATGCACGGAGAATTGTTAAAACATAATTCTTTTTCAACTTATCATTGTGTAACTGAATTTCTATACTACCTAGCAGAAATGGTAAATTGAAGTAAATTGTTTTATTATGTGTGTCTTTATCCTGTTATCTACCACCACTCTTTTAAGACTGTGCTCATAATAGACAATTTATCAACTTATCTTCCTATTTTTCTCATAATTTAAGCTCCATCTTTTTTACCAGATCCCATCTTCCACTTGAGAAATGAGAAATGCTTGGAAAAAAAGTATAGCAGTATTTGATATATTGAGAGGTGGGCTTGGGAACAATTTTTTTTTTTTCATTGTGCTAGAAAATATAAGACAACCTTATTGATGCCAGAGTACTGAGGTTTTATGAGTCTGTGTAATGACAGTACGTAGTTGGGATTAATTCAGCATATCTCAAGGTAGAAAAATGAATTTTTTTTTGTTAAAATAAGGAAACAGTACCATAGAGGCCATCATTTCTGGATAACCAGAAGCAAGGTGTGTTCTTTGTGGATCTGCACATAGTTTTGCACCATAAACAGGACAAATGAAATAGAAGAAAAAGACACACACACACACACACACACACACACACACACACACACACACACAAATGTATAATTTCTTTACTTTTCAGTTTAGAAGGCAATTTCCTTGTAGGAATGTATGGATTCTTTTGCCTAAACCTTCTGAGCTATCATTAGTGAGTTTTATTTTTGTGGAATGACAGTGTATTATGCTTGAGAACTCATAGGCAGTAATATGAATCTAAAGTTAGACCACCGGGATTTGAATTCTATCTCTTCTATTTACTATAAGCAGAACCAGGGGAAAATTTATCTAATTATTTGTTTTCTCATCCTTAAAACTGAAATAACAAAAGTAACTTGTTTGCAGTTATTTATTCTGTAAGTAAATGGATACAAAGAATAAACATAATGTTGGGCATAATAAACATATAGTAAATAATAAGTGCTCAATATTATTTTACATTAGTAGATTCCCTCTTATTGCAGCAACACAGGCAATAGAGTCATTTTTAGCGAGTAGCTGGATTTACAAAAATAAGTATTTCCTCAGGTAATACTGAAATACTATAATTCTGGAACACTCAACCACCCCATAACAAAGTCATATCATTGCCAGGCAATAAGAATGTCTTGACGTTTGTGCCCACATTCTGAAACAAAAAAAAAAAAAAAAGAAGAGGAAAAAAAAAGTCTCATTCTTACATCAGAATGAACTGATAGTTAACTGCATATTACTGTAATGGATATATTGGTTTATTATGTGTGACTAGGAAAATTTATAGATACATAATTTCCAAACACAATTTGCAAGGGGGAATCCAAACAAAACTGAAGTTCACTTATAAGAAATTGTGTATTTATTCTTAAATGTTTAAACTTAAGTCACCTTCAGAGTACTCTCCATTTGTTGCAATACACCTATCAAGAAGCGTCTTCCACTGCTCAAAACAGTTTTTGAACTCTTCAATTTTGATGCCTTTTAGTGTTTTTGATGTGGTTTTTTCCCCCCCATGTCTTCCACATCAGTAAACCATTTTCCTTTGAGGATATTTTCATTTTGGGAAACAAAAAAAAAAATCACTTGGGCAAGATCCAGTGAATGGCGGGGTGGGGTGAGGGTACTGCTGTTCTTGGTCAAAAACAGCTAAACACTCAGTGCGGTGTGGGCAGGTGTGCTCGTAAGTCAGTCATTATGAAATAATCAAAGACACTAAAATAATCTCCAAAAAAAAAATTCATTGAAGCTGAATGCAGTCTCACACAATAATGCTAGCTGGTTCACTGATGCCAATGGGTTCCTAGAAAAAACATAGCATATGTTTTTTTTTACACATATATCTATCTAGCTACCTAGTTATAGATATGAGAGAGATTGGTAAATGTTTAGCTGACATTCTCAGGGGAAGAAAAGTCCTGATTTTTTGCATTTTCTGTAGTGAAAATGCTTCCACCCAGTCAATTTCAAACATCAGTGTGAGTTACTGAGCTCAGAGTTAGGAAGAGATGTACAAACTTAAGTCTTGGAAGCTATTGCAACCCAACTTCAACACAATACTGTGTGTGCGTGCGTGCGTGTGTGTATGCGTGTGTGTATGTGTGTGTGTAGATTTGGTATGCCAGAATTTGTTTCACACACTGGGGAGACAACAGAAAACAATATAAAATGTCTACTTTTGTGGTATGTGTAATCTATGAGGAGAGAAAAACATTTAAGTAGTAAATGGATATATAAGACCATAATTTCCAAAGCATTAAATGAGGGAAAAAATATTATGAAGGTGGGATAGAGTGACTCAGAGGCTTTGATGGTTGGTGGAATTCAGATAGTTATGTCAGTAAAGCCTTTTTAAAGGAAGTGACATTTGAACCCAAACATACCTGATATCAAGGAACAAAGTTTACAAAGCATTGGGAGTAATGTGCTCAAAATAGCCCTGAGGTGAAAACATGCTCAGTGTGTTTGGGGTGCAAAAATAAGCCCAGTGTGCCAACTGGGAAATAAACAAGGGGACATGTAAAAGATGAGGTCGCAAGGATAGGGCACATTATGTGGAGCCCAGTCGTGTAGGATACACAATTAGAATTCTAGAATTAAAAGGCCACGGTGTATTAGAATCTAACATCTGCCTCCAGAGGACCAGTTTTAGAGAGCAACTTCAAAATGTATGAAGATGTCTGTACTTGGCATTGAGAAACAGCAGGTTAATGGGGAAGCCCTCATTCTCTGCCACATTTTCTGACACGTTTTAATATTAAGGTAATAAGCTTGAAGCACTGCTGTTGATGTCTTCAGATTTTGATGGGCAAGCAAAGTTTTCACTTTTGCATATAACATTAAAAATTAGGGTTTTTCCAGTTGCTGAGGATAAATTATGCTCTTCTACCCATAAGTGAAAATAGAATTCTGTACCAAGATAGTGAATATCAGTGACTTGTATTGTCTACATGTTAACATTTTCAATATATTTTCTCAAATTTATTTTCTTTTATTAACATAACTGTTTGACGTAGTCAGATTTTTTTGTTTTCAAAATTAAAATGTAGAAAGTGAGGGTCAAGGAATTCTGGTGGCTAAGTCATGACTGATATAATTTCAAATGCTGTCTTTTAACTTTTTCCTCATGCTAATTATGTCATACTGCTTTCATGATTTATAGTTATTGGTACATCATGATTATTTCTTGAATGCTATTTTTCTCATTAAATATAAATTATAGAATTCAAAAATTAGTTAAAAATCAATTCAATTGTCTTATTTAAAACCTTAAGTCATAGTATAGTATAGTAGATTTTCCTCATAGTACTCTGCTACTATGTACTGTTGTCTCTGAATTTTGGTTCCGCAAAAATCCTTAAGTCTTATTTAAATTATAGAAACCTGTTAAAACATTACAATTTCCTCGGAGAGTCCTGAGTTATATCCTAGATACAGCAATAATTTTCTACATCAATCCATGGCTTGATGTAAGGTATTCTGGAAGAATTTTATTTCAGTGTATAAGTAGCCTTCACTAAGAAGATGTAAATGTCATTTTGATAGCTGTGCTCTGTGATGTGGTATTTCAGATAACATATAATTAAGTTATCTCAACTATCCATCAATCTTAACTATGGAGAGCTCAAAAGTTTTATGCATTAATGGAAATAATTTAAGGACTATGGGGGAACTGGATAGTGTGAATGACTTAAAATTTTTTAATCCATAATACTGGATAGGTTTGTAAAATTGATATTGTCAACTTATTATCTATTTATAGCAAGTCTACATTAATTACAGTGGGATCAATAATTTTGTACCATAAAAACATGTATTAAGCCAGGCTTGGTGGCTCAGCCTGTAATCCCGCGCCTTTGGGAGGCTGAGGTGAGTGGATTGCCTGAGCCCGTGGGTTCGAGACCCGCCTGGGCAACTTGGTGAGACCTCATCTCTACAATAAATTAAAAAAATCAGCCGGGCGTGGTAGCGCATGCCTGTAATTCCAGCTACTCGGAAGGCTGAGGCGGAAGCATCGCCGGAGCCCAGCAGGTCGAGGCTGCGGTGGCCGGGAGTGGCCACTGCACTCCGGTCTGGGTGACAGAGTGAGACTCCAACTCAAAAAAAAAAAAAAAAATTTATTAACCCCAGAAGAAGACCTTTGGACTCTGCACTGTGACCAGGCCTGCTTAGAACCATTCCTTCTTAACTCCTCAAGGAGTTTGTAGTTGATCAGCCGGAATTGATGTCATCTAATAGTTCATATGTTAGTAATAAAAAAGACAGCTGCTAATTTTCAAAGCTGTACATTAAATGGTACTTTGATTTTCATTTAGAGATTGTTCCTTTTTTGTAGATTTCCCTTTGGAACCCTCTAGGAAACTAATATAACTGGCAGGTTGAATTTAGCTATTCTTAGACCCCTGGCCCTAATGTTATTTATATCAGCACAAAAAAGTAACTTGAGTCTCTATTTGGATTCGTTCCACCCTCATATTATGGTGTTCAGGGGAATCATTGCAAAGAGGAAGGACAGTTTACCTGCCCTGGAGATGTTAACAATCAAGTATAGAAGACACTCATATAAATAATGAGCTATTGCTCTGTGGCACTAAAATATAAGGGATAAAATATATTTTATTCTGCTTTGGTAAACAGAGAAGGGGAAGTGTTTTTATGGGATATATTTGACTTTGACTCTGAAGAGTGAATGAACTTGTTCTAGATGTAGAATAAGAAAGCACATGATAGGATAAAAGAGGCAAGTGTGAGTAAATGTTGTAATGTACATGGCTATTGAATAACTTAGAGAAAGATAAGGGTAGGGACAAGAAGTGAACAAGAAATCAAATATGCTTTAGGTACATAAGAAACAAGATTGTCAATCATATCCTGGAATTGAGAGGAAAGAATGAGGTGAAAAAAAGCTCAAGTGTCTCTTTGTGGACAGAGATCATGCCGGGCTCCAAATAGGCAAAAAAGAAGAAGAGAAACATGTTTGGAAGGTGGTTTATGAGAAACGTGGTTTGAGAAATCAATGCACAGGTAAGTGAAGAAGTATAGCGGACAGCTGAAAGCTAGTATGTGTTACTCATGATAGAAGATAGGTTTTAAGATGTGAATTTGAAAGTCATGATGGCATAGAAGGCATATAGTAAGCTTAGAAAAACATATGCTGGCAATGCAACTTCAGCACGATATATAGTGGATTGTGCTTTAAAATATTCACTTTATTTCTGAAAAAGATGCTGTGGACGGATGTGTGGAATTGAAAGACAGACAAGGAAAAGTGGGAAGGATGTTGATAAAACCCTCAGAGATTAGACGGGTGCTTGTTTCTGAGATTCAAGTGACCAGAGTCATCCAGACACACAGTGAAGGACAGAAAAGAGACACTTGAATGAAAAGCATTATTTGGTAAAAGAATAAGGGAATCAATGGATCACTCCTGAGGTGAACAGATTGATCATATGGTATTTTGAGTCCATGAGGTGGTTAACATAAGAATCTCACCAAAGAGAAAAGATTTCTCCGGCAAGAGTATGTGGAAGTCCAAACCTTTATGATTGCAGAGCACTCAGCTGAGCACAACACTAGGTTTGTCTGCTGTGGTGCCATTTGTGTCTGCTGCAGTGACATTTCTTTGCCTTAGAAGCTGTCCATGAAGAGATGCAGAAATCTTTTCTCTCTCCATTGTCCATTTTATAGCTGTTTCAGCAGGGCAGCTTGTTTTCTTTTTTCATAATTTTTTTATTTTTATTTTAAAGATGTGGGTTATAATTCAGGATTAGGTAACCAAATGATCATTGTGCAGGCACCCTTGTTGATGAGGTGTGTGCCCCCTCCCCAGCAGCTTCCCCTCCCCCCTGGGATTTTTTCACTACTACCTATCCCTTTCTCATAGAATTATGATAGTTGTTCAAGGTCCATTTATGAGTGAGAATGTGTGATACTAGGTTCTTTGTTTCTGTGATAAATCATTCACTAGTATAGCCTCTAAGTCCATCCAAGTTACTGCAAAGTCCATAATTTTGTTCTTCTTTATGGCTGCATAACATTCCATCATGTATGTGTACCACATTTTTTTTTTATCCAGCCCTCTTTCAGAGGGCAGCATGGTTTTTTCCATGCTTTTGCTATTGTAAATAATGCTGTTCAGGTATCTTTTCCATACAGTGATTTGAGTTCCTCCTGTGTATTCCCAGCAAGGGGATTCTGGGGTCATATGGGAAGTCAATTTTTAGATATTTTAGGAATTGTCACATTGTTTTCCACAGAGGCTGTACTAGTTTACACTCCACCAACAGTGTAGAAATGTTCTCTTTTCCCCATATCCTCTCCAGCATCTGTTGCTTTTTGAGTTATTTTTGATGGCCATCCTTATTGGAGTTAGGTGGTATCTCAGTGTGGTTTTAATTTGCATTTCTTTGAAGACTCGTGAGGCTGAGCATTTTTTCATGTAGCTGTTGTCTGCTTGTATGTCTTCCTTTGAGAAGTATCTATTCATATATTTTGCCCAGTTTGTAATGGGGCTGTTTTTTTTTCTTTTCGTCACTTTGAGTTCCTTGTCGATCTTAGATGCTAGGCCTTTGTCAGATTGACAGTTGGCAAATATTTTTCCCAGTCTGTGGGCCGTCTCTCTGCTCTTTTGATGGTTTCTTTTGCTTTGCAGAGGCTTTTCAGTTTAATGAGGCTCCACCTGTCTATCTTATCTCTTATGGCATGGATATCTGGGGATTTGATCAGGAATAATGGATAGATTATCCTACTTGTGGTGTTTTGAAACCTTGGGAGAGGGGTGTCTGAGTACAGTGACAGAGCAGTACACCAGTCATTTGTTAACTCCTGGATATAGAACAGGTGGAGGACCCTAAAAGAGAAACTGAATTTCCTGCTAGTGAGAGGTGGTAGCTTCGCCGTTGCTCTTTGCATTATGACTGTGATTGGGAGAGCATTTTAATCTCTAAACTTTAATTTGGGGTAACTCCCATATTATTTAATACAAACATTAGCTACTGGGCTAGACATTTTCCTTCATCTGAAATTGGTAGTCTATCTGGAACTTTTCCTAAAAAGTTCATAAAATAAAAAACTTTTCCTAAAACTGTTCATAAAATAAAAGTGAGAATGTTGTTACTGTAATAAACTAGGAATTTTCATAATGCAAATGGTAACAGAAAATAATAGCATTGTGTTTCCTTAAGATTATATGTTTCATAATTTATCATCATTTTTGATAGGACTTGGTTGTCTATAACAGACTCAAATATAGGCTGTAATGAAACTGACTTGTCCAACCTTCCATAATAAAGTTTAGAAACACATGATATTACACTTGGTTATTACTCGATAACTTCTTAATTTGAGAAAAGAAACCAAGGGTGAATTATATATTATATACCAAAAAATAACTATTAACATGCTAACGATTTTATGACCGTTTTACTTATCGGCTTCCCTGTAGCACAAAGTGACATTTTTCTGCCTGGTCCTCAAAGCATCATACAATATACAGGTAAAGGTAGTTATGTACATTGATAGCCCCAAAATTGACAATGATGATATCACAGAAGATATCTAGGATTACTTGTAAACAGGAATTGAAATAGTTATATGTTTCATATGAATTTACATGATAAAAATGTCTTTAGAGGAAATGGATTATGAATAAAAGATTAAATTTAACCATGCATTGGTATCAATATGTTTTTATTTCCTGGACAATGAAAGAAAAATACCTTTTTCAGACTACTAGACCAAATATCACAGCAATAATTTCAACATAAAATAATTTACTGAGTGCAATTTCTAGAGAAAAAATGAAACATTTACATTGGGATTGTTCTCAGAAGACATTGAGCAATAGTTAAATTGTCTCAGGTCATCATCAGCAAAATGTTCTGAGGTTTCTGTCAAAATGTATGTTTCTGCTCTCCAAACCCTGCTGTTGAATTAGACTATCTATGAATAAAAATTAGAATATGCACTTTTTAAACAACTGATACTTTTATGTGATTTCTTTATGCACACTAAGATTTGTGAACCTCTGATATAAAAATAAGCTGTTATAGCTGGTTTGTTTTTCTTGATGGATTCTTTATAACATGATAAGGATTGAGTATAAATCTTACTCTGTAAACTGGAACTACACTAAACAATCTAGATAGTTAATAGGCAGAGGTCAACATTAGAACATTCAAGAGGTAGCTTGAAATCAGTTTATGTGAAAGATTAGCTTAGGTGGCTCTGTATAAACTATGAAAAAAGAAAAAGGCACAATGAAAAGTAATCTGATTGTAGTTCGTAGGATGGACTGGAGTGTTGACAGTAGGAGAGGAAAGGGGAAGAAATATAAAAGTGTTGATCAGGGGATGCTGTAAAACTTCTCAAGGAAAGTGGAAAAAAAAGAAAGTACATCATCATCAAAGTTCGAGGGTATAAGCAGGAAATGTTGGTAGGAAAATAATACTAAGAAAATAATATTAAGAAATTAACAACAGAAAATCCTGGTTTGGAAAGAGTGGTTGATAAACTTCCCTATCATATAAGTGAATGAAAGGGAAGCACAGTTCATGCATCATCAAGTTATCATTTGTTTGGGATGGAAGTAGAGTGACCTGAAAAATAATTCCCTCCAATGTTGAGTGTGGAATGTCATAAAAGTTATCACTGCAAGAAATATCATAGCAAAATAGGCCATTGGAAATGTGGCCTGATTGTCAAAAAATATAATAAATGATATAATGATGTTTTGCAACCCACAAAATGCACAGTACACAGAATAGACTTTTTATATAGGTGAAAGCTATGCTGAGGCCTTGCTACCCAGGAGGACAAGTTATAAAGATCTGACAGGTTTGTAATAAATTGCTTCGATAGAGGAATGCCTTGACGTTTAGGAGGCAAGCAATTAACTCTACACAAGTAAGAAGTCTATGGTTTAAAGAATAGTGAGTAGGGGGATGATAGGGTTCTTAGACCCAAATTCTAGAACTCAGATGCATTTCCAACTAGCTCCTGCTTAGATCCAACCATAAATATTGAAAATATTTTCCCTTTCCAACTAAAATACAGGTAATGAAACTCCAGACTGGACAGTCAGACATAAGAAATGCTCAGCTACAGTTCTGTAGAAAAAATAGAACTTCACAGATGAGGACACTGATTATGTGTGTGCTTTCAGTCATTACATGGTTTGTATGCTGTATACTTATACTATAAGATACTATAATGTCACCACTTGTACCATTGTACCTATGAGCAGTAACCAGACTGACTTACAAACATTGACAAGACCTATACATGCAATTAAAGACTGACATTATTTCAAAACATTAGTAACGAAGAGAAATTGACAAGCCTAGTTTCTGTTTGCCTCACTGTCCATAAAAGTGTTTGAAGTTGGAGATTGTATGTAAGGAAGAATGACAAGAAATCGTTTTACATAATAAAAAGTTTGTAGCTGTTGTACTGTAACCACATATTATACAGCCCATCAAAGCATCCGCCTATATAATACTAAATACATAATTACTAAAGATTAGGAGAAAGAACAATTCTGAAAATTTTGCTTGTTGGGTTCTAGTTGAAAACAACTACACTCTCTTGAAAAAACCATTTAAAAACTCTAATGAATCTTCCAATTCTCCTCAATGCAGGTATCCTGGTTTTCACAGGAACAAGAAATAATCCTGGCATCTAGCTTTCTTGCAATCAAGTCAAAATATAAAGCAACAGAAATGTTCAGACACAATCAATAGGACCATCCAACATTTGTTATTAGGTTTTGATTATTCCAATCTATCCCCAGAAATTTCAAAAGCACCTGAAAATTATACTTGTTAGCCTGAAGAAATTATGTACATACATCTTTAAATAAATAATATAAGTTGGGAGAAAAATAAACCAGGATATCCATTACTACATACATGAAAATCTGGATTTTAAAATTCAGACACATAGAACTTCATTTAATTCATTTTCTTAGATTAGGAACTTAATTGTTTAAGAAGGAACATTTTCTTTATTCCTTCATTTAATCTTCTTAGCACTTTACCATACCGGTTATAAAGATATTGTGAAAAATATTTATAAAAACACAGATTGAGTGATATTAATATTTACATTTGTTGTATAGTTGATGTTTTTCAGTAAATCCTGTATCACAAAAATATTTTATTATGCTTTTGAAAAGAAGAAGAAAATATTTTTCTTGCCTATAACTATTTGAGCAGATACTAAGTTCATGTTAATTTCTGATTATAGGACATTAACCCTTTAAGAATATATGAACAAAAATAAAACATACAACCAAAAATAAGACCTTAAGGCATTCTTTCTATTCTACTTAACCTCATCATGAGAAAGTAAAATACTTTTTATTCTACAAGGCATAAAATCCTTGATCTTGATGGTAAAATCAGGTACTTTGTATTTCTTATATAAATAAAATAAAATCAGTCTAAATCAATACAAACTTTTTTTAGGGATAATATATGAAGAATATAATCATTAAGTACAGGATTACAAAAATTAGTATAAAAATATATTTTTGAACATTAATAAAAAGAAAGGTGAAAAGTAAATATATTAACACTAAAAAAATTCAAAAGTTTGATTTTATAATAGAAATGCATAGTGAATTCAATGGCAAAGTTACATATTAATTTATACATATATATTACTGTGAATGAAATATATTAAGCAAAGATATTTAACATTTAAAAGGATATGTTTATCTTTTATCTATGCAAAATAAAACTAAAATATTGCCCTAGTGTAAATGATTATCTTAGCATTATTATTTTCCTTTCATTTATATCATATTTACTATAACTAAGAACTGTTGAATTTATGTATTGTATTAACTCTAGCAGAAAATGTTTTGTCAAGGTGCATTTGATGGTTTGGTTTCCAGGATAATAATTTATATAAATCACAAATGGAAAAATAACTTTATTTCAGCTGAAGTAATAAGAGTAGCACTGCTTTTGTAGCAGTCTCATGAATAGACTATATATGTTTATATGCACACACACACACACACACACACACACATATATACGCCATCAGTAATGTTTTGTCAGCTGTGGATAAAATTTTAAGTATTTAGCCAGACATAGAAGGTATTTTATGATTTGGTCCCTTCCTAAATCAGCTGTATATTATCATATACATGTAAACAGTCATATACATAACTATATAGATTCGTACATTTACAGTCTTTAGAATACAGTCCCTCACTAATTTTTACACATATTCTTCCCTTCCCGTCATTGACCATCTCATGTATCTTTTTAAGTTTTAAGAGTCTTCGTGAAAGCCTTTTATTTTTGTGGAAATTTTACCATTGATTATGATTTAATTGCCCTAATAATTCCTTATTCATATCTGTTTAAGTATTATCATATCATTTTGTGATTAGTTTGTTTTGTTCTCATTCTATGAAATATAGGAACAGTGTTATGCATATCTTACTTTGTATTTTAAGAAAAGGAACAAAAGAAATACATATTCTAAAATATATGAACAATGTAAATGTATATTATTAAGCATCTAATTTACTCCCCGGGATGCCTATAAAGTTGTCTATTATCACTGCAATTTTACATGAAGAAAATATTTATTGAAGGTGATATTAATAACAGGAGTTCCTGAATTTGGACTCAGTTTTTGATCATTTCAAAGTTCTCTTTATTTTATATCACATTGCTAAATTAATATAACTGAATGATGTGCAGGAACTTATTTTTCTTTTTCTTTTACTCATGATGCTATTGCTTCATTGGAAAAGAGACGTTGAAAGGCAATATTAGGAAAGGAACTCTTTCTATGTTTTTCTAAACTATGCACTGTTTGCAAAATTATGGTATATCTTAGGTGAGGCAAAACCATAGTCATGGTTAGAGGCAGTAAATCAAGGTTGGTCCACTTATCTTTCTTTGATTTATGATGGATGAGCTCTTTTTCCATGGATGTTTGAGCAAAGTTGTTTCATTCACCCACAAATGATTTATTTTGGGTGATCTACTTGTCCAATAAAGATTTATTACAGAGGATCCACTATCCAGTGTGATTAAATTTGTGCAGTTGGCTTGTCCAAAGGTAAGCAAGAAAAATAGAGACACACATGCACATCGTATCCCAGCCTGAAATCACTAAGCCTATGCATAAAGCAGAAAAGTAAGACCAGATCTTGTGAAATGATAGGTGACTCCTTTCTAATGATATAAATTTGAAAATTATTTTAAGACCATGTCAAAATAGGATTGTATCATTAGGAATATATTTTTTCAGTATTAGTGACCTAATCTATTATTTTAAATAAAATCTTGATCTAGTGCTGTTCTACTTACTATTGTTCAGAAAATGTTAAATGAATTATATAATGTCTGATTAGGAATAATGTAAATCAGGTCGGTTCAGAATGTGAAATAATGAATAGCTGCATAAACAGATATTTAAACTTAAATAAATGTCACATTTTTATTATGTCTATTTTTCTTAAATAATCAAGTATTTTTAAAATTAGTATACATTTTCTTTTTCTCAAAAAATTGCACCTGTATGCACACTGGTATATATTTTTCTCTCCTTTGTACATCATTTTTTATCCCACCCTGTAGAATGTAACCAATTTTCTTTCTTTTTTTTTTTTGAGTCAGAGCCTCACTCTGTCTTCCAGGTTGGAGGGCAGTGGCACGCTCACAGCCATCCCAGCATCAACCTGCAGGGCTCCATCGATCCTTCCGCCTCAACCTTCCAAGTAACTGGAACTACAGGAGCGCACTACCATGCCCGACTGATTTTTTAATTTTTTATTTTTCGTAGAGACGAGGGCTCACCATGTTGCCCAGGCTGGTCTCGAACCCACAGGCTCAGGCAATCCACTCACTTCAGCCTCCCAAAGTGCTGGGATTACAGGATGAGCCACCGAGCCCAGAATTGAACCAATTTTCAAAAGGGTCATTTTCTTCTCCCAATTTGAAAGCTCACTTAAAAATCTATTTTTATTTCTTTTATAAAATGATCATATTCTGAACTTTTCCTTCAAAGTTAAACCTCAAGGGAAGTATAACTACTGGTCACTGCTAATCAAGAGTTGACTCAAAAGTTGTCTATTCATTCATTCATTAGCATAATTGGACTTAGCGATTAAATAGTTTGTCAAAAATAACTTCAAATGGCAGAGGATCAAACTACTCTAAAAAATCAGTATTGATTGTCTTTAACTTTGTCTATTTGACCTCTTTATCTAGCATATGAAGATATTCACTGAAGTTAGTATAATTTCTCTTCAGAATAATACTGATCACACTAGTTTTTTCTATGTGCCTAAATGACTGAATTTAATTCATGTTTTATTCTAATTTCTTTATAAGGTTTGTGTTATGGTGATGTATCTTTAATTTTTATGTCCAGTATATATCTATATTTATATTTGGTATCTATATCCATTTCTATATCTAGACATCTATCTATTTATTATTTGTCTATATCAAATTACCATTTGCCTAGCTCTCTGTCTTTGTTTTCCAAGTAAAACATAAATATATACACTTTTGTTTTAGGTTTCAGTGGCTGAGTTTTATAATTTTCTAAAATTGTCAGTAATTCTGCAACAAACGTTACTAACTTTTAAAATCTTAGTGTTTGTTAAAGTAGTTCCAATTTTTCTAGATTTTCTAAATATTATATTATTTTCTTTCAATCATTCCATCACAATTCGTTGGAGGCCAGGCAATATTGTTTTCTAATTTCATATGAAGAAGTCATAACAGAAGAGGAAATATACACCATTGCTTTTATACTTTTCTATGTGATATATTTCTATTTCACTACTGTAGTTTTTTGACTGTTATGTAAAAATATTATATACTAGTTGCAATTCTTTTCTAATTATTCCCTTATTTACCTAAATCCATGTTTTCAAGAAATATACATTTCAAAAGCATTTTATTTTTATTTCAGCTCTCAGAAATGCTTCCCATGGGTTATAAAGTTCTCTTTTTCTTGAAAAAAAAATTAATGCACTTAATTTTTTAAAGCAATTATAGGTTTAAAGAAAAACAAATGGAAAAAACAGAGATTTCCCATATACTCCCTCCAGCCATACAAACACTGCATTCACCAATGTCAACATGTCACCCCAGAGTGGTACATTTGTTATAATTGATGAACTTACTTGATGCATCATCTGTTAAAGCCCATGGTCTACATCAGGATTCCCCCTTTGTGTTATACAGTCTATGAGTTTCTCAAAATGTGTAATAATATTTATCTATCATTACATATTATACAGAATAGTTTCACAGTCCTAAAACTCCCCTGTGCACCTACTCTTCCCTCCAACTTAACCCCTCGTTACTACTGACCTTTTTACTGTACTCATAATTTTTCTTTTTTCAAAATTTTATATATTTGGAATAATGTAGTATGTAGCCTTTTAAAATTGACTCCTTTCAGTTAGCAATATGCATTTAAGGTCTCTCCGTAACTTTGTTTGCTGGCTCATTTCTTTTTCAGCACAAAATAATATTGTATTATATGGATAGACGATAGTTTTTTTATTCATCTGTCTACTGCAAGGCATCTTGTTTACTTCCAAATAGTAACAATTATGAAAAGAACTGCTACACATAGGCATGCACAAATCTTTGTATGGACTTAAATTTTTAACTAATTTGACTAAATACCAAAGAAAACGCTTGATGAATCATACGGTAAGAGTATATTTAGATTATTTAAGGAACCGACAAACAGTCTTCCAAAGTGACTGCACCATTTTTCATTTCTCCCAGAAATGAATCAACGTTCCCACTGTCCCACATCCTGACCCAGATTTGGATTCACCTTGTTTTGGATTTCAGTCTTTCTAATAGGAATGTAGTAGTAACTCACTGTTGTTTTAATTTTCAACACTTTCTGTCTTTTCATATGTTATAATTTATCTTCTGAAAATCCTCCTTAGTGAGATTTCTGTTCAGAACTTTTCTCAATTTTTAATTGGGTTTGATTTATTATTGTTGAGTTTTATAAATGCTTGAATACTTTAGCCACAACCCTTTTCAGATACATGTTTTACTAGTATTTTCTCCTTGTCTTTGGTCTGTTCTTTCAGTATGAAACAGAAATTTGGGTAAGAACCTATGAGTGGAATTGCTGAATCATTTAGTAAGCATATGTTTATTTTCATAAGAAGTTGCTAAAGTAACTTCCAAAGTAATTGTACCATTTTTCACACCCACTGGCAAAATTTGAGTTCTACCTCTTTCCAAACATTTGGAGTTGGCAGTCTTCATTTTGGCAATTGTAAAGTATACATAATATCATTATGCTGTGGTTTTAATTTAAATTCTTTACTAACTGGCATTACTGAGCTTATTTTTTTGTTCTAATTATCATTCTTGTAGAACTTTTGTTGATATGTATTTTTAGCCTTTTGCCTACTTTTTACTGGACTGTTTATTTATTATTCTGGACTCAAGTCCTTAACAGATGCCAGTTTTGTGAAGATTTTCTTGCCTATTTAAGTTCCCCTCTCCTGAACTATATCTTGGAATCTTCCTGAAGTCCACAACCTGGCACTATCTAACTGACCACATTTTCCCCGCTTCTCTTAGAGACCATAATTCTGTTCATTGCATTGAAACTTGTGTTTTATTTATTTTGTACAGCTTTCTAGTTGTTTTTAAAGGCATATCAATTTCTATAAATTAGTCATTCATGAATACAAGATTCCTTCTCAAATGTCAAAGGTTTTTAAAATAAAAATAGTGGTTAAATTTCCTTTAAAATCAGCAAGAACAATTCAACAAATGGTATTAGGCCAATTGAAAAAAAGTAATTACCTTGCATTCTGTGAAAAAAATCATTTCTTGTTAATCGCAAATGATCCGAAGAATCATAAATAAAATTTATAAAAATTTTAGAAGTAAATATATAAAATATAGGTAAGATACTAAAGTATTTGAGGCTTTTTGAACAAAACATTTTTTAAAAGGCATAAAAGAACAGTATGATGAATTTGACTATATTGATTTCTTGCATCACTTTTTAAAAAAAAATCTGAATAGTGTGTTGCTGAATAAGAAAATAAATGATATCTATCTATCTATTTATCTTCATATATATAGCTGGGATCCAAGATTCTTATTCCACAGTGATAAAAGTGGTATACAAATAAAAGAAAAATAGATATATGTAAGAACAGGTATTTCTTAAAAGATTTTTTGAAAAAGCAAATGAAAAGTAGATATATAATCCATAACTCATTCTGATTTGTTTTTCTCTAATAACATTAAACCTTTTGATGACACCACAATTTTTTCAGATGCTCTCATACACTTGTAGTAAGTATAAGTATAGCATGACCAAATTGTCCCAGTTACATGGAAAAATGCTAATTTTTGCCTGTTAACTTGGCGTAATTATAAATAATCCTTCTTTTCACTGTCGACAACATTCTAGTTTAAATAATAAATGCAAAGAAATATGCAAACTCATAGAAATGTGGATGCAATTATTAGAATCAACATGACAGCTTTTTACTTCTTTCCGTCTATTCCTCAAAAATTCTTACATATGTGCACAGGAGGCCTGCAAAGTGATATTTTTGCAAGCATCATTTATAACCTTCGAAAAAACAAATTAGAGAAATGGGAACTTAGGGCAGACACTTTCAGTTTATTACTAAATATCCATTTCTTCACCTTTCTGGCATTTTCCCCAGGTATTGAACATGCGATTCACAACATGGCTCCTGGTAAACCACAGAATGTGGAGAGGGTGGGTGGCATAGTTTTGGGTTAGTCTGCTTATGATGTTAATTCCATTCACCTTGACAGGGACTTCTTTAAACATAGGCATGTAACCCTGTATTATATATTATAGTTAATGAGACTGAGGGTAACTTGGTAGAATTGTTCCAAGAAAATAGCACTTGATATGCATTTTGGTCATACATGATGGACCATTTTCTACCCATGGATGTGGTTAGTTAAGGAGGTGATGACACAATTGCGTTAGCTTGTAATCATGAGAACCTTCAAAACAGTGAAGATGGCTAAGCACAGATATGGAAAATAACTTGGGATTTGATGAAGGAATGGTGCTCCTGGTTTACTCATCCTTAAAAAAAACACACCCTCCTTTTATCTTGTCATGTGTAATAATATCCATCTTATTGTTTAAATTACATCTCAGAATTTCCAACTCTTACAAATGCTCATCTATAGATAATGGAATAACAAGTTCTAGTTTATCCTTATGAAATATTTTGCTTTGATTGGAAAGATTGAGTAAATTAACCAAAAAGGTCATTTCGTGGGATGAAGAAAAAATAGAGATTGCGATACGTTTTTATAAAATCCCACACACCACTTGTATCAATGATACACGTCTTCTAAGGTATATGTGCCTATGAAATACATTTGCTATGTATGCAGGCATATGCTATGCATTTAACATCACAAGGAATGCTTTGGATGAATATGCACTAAATGAGCAAATGCGATTATGTTTAGAAACGCTGGTGAGTCAGCCTGGGCAACTTGGCGAGACCTTGTCCCTACAATAACCAAAAAATTAGCCGGACATGGTAGTGCACACCTGTAGTTCCAGCCGACTCGGACGGCTGAGGTGGAAGGATCGACGGAGCCCAGCAGGTCGAGGCTGCGGTGGCCGGGAGCAGCCACTGCACTCCAGCCTGGGTGACAGAGTGAGACTCCAACTCAAAAAAAAAAAAAAAAAGAAAGACTGGTGGGAACCAGTATATTGAGCTGTTAAAGTTGTCCTTATATTAATTTATAACTTAAAAATACTTATTACCCAGGACATATTACTATATAAATGATATAACTAATGTAATTACATAAAATAGAGAAAAATTTAAAATATATTGAATTCAAAAGGTATAAAACATAAAACTCGAGATCATTACTGTGAGGAAATGTGCAGCTTGTAGATTGTGCGCTTATAGAATGCTTAAGGCACAAAGTAGGGTAGAAAGAAAATCTGTTTTATGCGACAGTGAAGCAAATGTTTCTAATCTCATCCATGAGGTTTGACAATAAACTCTGCCTGAGTTATCATGAAAGAAAAGGTCTGTCTTACTCTCAGGGATCCATCAACCTCTGCCCGTCATTAGCCTTTTGTTTGATATTCCAGCTTAAAATACCCTAGGCTATATTTATCTTTAATAGTTGAAAAGTTCAGGGTTAACATAAGAGACAAGTTAGTGCTATAATGATTTAGGTATCATTTAATGCACTAAAGCAGTAATTTGCCAAATGCTACCCTAGAGGCTTAAAAAATTAATACATTTTCTAGAAGTATCTAAATTAATCCCAGGGTATAGTTAATAAGCCGTGAGCTATAATTTCTGTGTTTCTATAAATTGTGGAAGGGGTTCATTTTTGTTTTCAATTTCAGTGAAAAAAAATCTTTGTTATATTTTTGTTAAAATTTAGTTTTTAAACATTAATTGTTAATGATGGATTAGAAATTTACTTGCGGGCACATTTTTCAAACCAATGATGTGTTAATACTATTTAAATTGTGGGGAGAAAAATGAATCTTTACTAGCCCTGGTATTATCTTACAGGCTAGACTGAATACCTACAGTTCAACTAATATGCTTAGTTTAAAGAATCATCTTATAGAATATGATTCTGCAGCAACTTCTTTCTGGAAACGTGCAAGTGAATTGATTGAAATATCTATGTCCTAAGTGATCTTATTTGTGTTTGACAAAAAGACAAAGTCTTGTCAGGGTAAAAGTTTTTTAAATGCACGTGTAATAAAATTTTAAAATATATCTCTAATAACAAAAGGGTCAATATAATTGCAGAATTCAAATTAATATAATTTTAATATATATAATCATTTTGTTTACTTAGTGGTATAAAAATGCTGCCTCAATTATTTTGACTTTAGAATTTTCTGCACATCACAATTGCTCCACTTGGAATTTAAAAACAACACATCTTAGAGACTATGCAAAATATCAGTAGCCTGCAAAGTAAATTTGTATTAAAACTTCAATTTTTATGTTTGCTTTTGGTAAACCAGTTATTTAGGTGGACTCAATCGCCTTTCCATGATGTATTCTCTATATCACTCTCCAGCCTGTATGTCTACCCTGAGGATTTTGAACTTGTCAGCTTTTACTTTTGTGTGAGGCAATTCCTTAAATCTTTCTCTCTTTTCTCTCTCTCTCTCTCTCTCTCTCTCTCTCTCTCTCTCTCTCTTCATATGTACATATACATACACACATACATATATATGTTATATATGCATATGTTACATTTACATAGGTTCTTTTGGATATATTTCTCTCTCTATATATATATATATTTTTTTTTTTTTTCAAATATATCTACCTTCTATTTCTTTTGTTTCATTCATAGGTCATGGAGCCATACCAAATGATTTGCTGTTTTTTGACATTGTGTGATCTTGTACTTCATTGTTGATCACTTTGTTCATTTGTTTTGTCATTTATTTAAACATAACAGAACATAGCTTTGAGAAAATACTTGCTAGATGCTAAATGGAACTCAATGCTTAGAAGAGCAGGTCAGTCATTTGCTATGCATGTGACAAACAGAAGAAATGCACACTATTGCTTCAATTCATACTTAAACAATATGACTTAGCCAGTAGTTCAACTGTCTAATGATCTCTTGAAACGTGTCTAGTCTGAACTGAGTTGTGCCCTATTGTAAAATGCATACCAGTGTTTCAAGACTTAGTATCAAAAAAGAATTAAAATTTATCAAAACTATTTTTACTTTTTACTTTTAACTCTTTGTTATATACCACTAGAAAATTTAAAGTTTTTTTTTTAGCTATTGATAATGGTCATTCTGACTGGAGTTAGGTAGTATCTCAGTGTAGTTTTAATTTGCATCTCCATGATGACTAGTGAGGTCGAACATTTCTTCATGTATCTGTGGGCCGCTCGTATGTCTTCTTTTGAGAAGTGTCTGTTCATATCTTTTGCCCATTTTGTAATGGGGTTGTTTGTTTTTTTCTTTTCAGCACTTTTGAGTTCCTTGTAGATCCTTGACGTTAGGCCTTTGTCAGACATGGAGTTGGCAAATACTTTTTCCCAGTGTGTGTGCTGTCTCCCTGCTCTCTTGATGCTTTCTCTGGCTTTGCAGAAACTTGTCAGTTTACTGAGGTCACATTTGTCTATCTTATCTCTTATGGCCCGTGCATTTTGGGTTTTGATCATAAATTGGATGCCAGTTCCCACTTCCATAAGGGTATGTCCTGCATTTTCTAAAGTTCTTATGGTTTGAAGTCTTACATTTAGGTCTCTGATCCATTTAGAGTTAATTTTTGTGTATGGGGATTTTAAAAAATGTGGTACATATACCCAATGGAATATTATGCAGCCATAAAAAAGAACAAAATCATGAATTTTGCAGCAATGGAATAGATGGAATTAGAGTTTATAATACTGAGTGATCTCTCACAGAAACAAAGATCTGAGCATCACATGTTCTCACTCATAAGTGGACCTTGAACAACTACTGTAATACTATAAGAAAAGGATTGACAGTGGTGGAAAACTATGGTGGGGGCAGGGAGGGGAAGGGAGGTGTGATTAACAGTAGTCAATATCTGTCTGGGGAAAGGGGGGCATACCTCATCAACAAGGGTACCTGCACAATGAATATTTGTATACCTAACCCTTAACTGTACCCCACAACTTTAAAATAAAAAATATATTATAAAAAAATTTAAAGTTATAGATGAGACTTCCCTGACTTCTATTGGACATTCCTGGGTTAGACCATGCTCTCTTCTGCATTACCTACATGTTCTTTCCCAAACACAATGTAAAATTTACTTTACTGGGTTCCAATCTATATAATAGTTCTATAATAGTTCTATAATAGTATATTGCAATTTTTCGCAGTATATTCTGAATTACATTTTGGCAAACACTGCCACTTACACATGTTTAGCAATAGTAAATATTCAAGAAAGGTTTGCAGAATTCATCATATTGATGAACAAAACAGTATATATTTCACATACAGGTTTTAAAAGAATCTTCTAGGACAGTTGTAATTCACTTTTTTTCTAGTTAAGAAGGTATTTTTTACCATCTGAGTCCTCCTTCCTTCTATAAATATTACAGTTTTTCATTCTATGTCTTTTTCAGATAGTGGTCTCCTTGTTTGCTTTAATTCCTGGAGAACAACTGATGCCACACTAATTTTAACTCCATTCATGCTGTACTCATGGATTTAGCACCCACTAAGGGTCAGGCTCTGTTCTAAGTGGTGAAGGTAAAGCAGTGAACAAGTGAGAATATATCCCTGCTCTCCTGTACTAACATTTTAAATAAACTACACAGAAAATAAAAAAAAACAACCTAATTTACAAATGCATCAAAGACAATAGAATCAATCAAACAAAGGAGTTTTAGATTATGTGATTAGGGAAGACATTTCTAATAAGCTCAGCTTCGAACTGGAAACTCTGTGACAAAAGCAGCCATACAATGATGTGAACACAAAGTATCATAGATAGATTAAAAAGCAGTTGTACTGCCCTGCATCCTAAATAGGCTTGGCATGTGTGAAGAGTAGCAAGGAAACCAATATGCTAGTGTAAAGTAGGTGAGATAGAGGAGAACAGGAAATAAAGTCCTATCAGTGGGCTGTCCCAGGTCAAACACAGTCCCATGCACAAGGCAAGCAGTTTGAATAGGTCTTGTAGGTGAAATGAAAGCTATTGGCATGTTGGACACATGCAAGGGACATGATCTGATGCACATTTTAAATATATCACTCCTTTGCATAAGGAATGAATTTTAAGGCAGTGGATGTGGTTTGTTAGGATCAAGGAGACCATTTAGCAAACTGATTTAATAAAACAATATAAATAAGGTGGTGTCTGAGAAAAAGCAGTCTGCAGTGAAGATGAAATGTAGAGATTGTGATTTTATATGCCAATTTAATCTTTGCCCTACACAGATTTCTAGCACATATTAACCAATGATAGCTATTTTTGTTGAGTGCATTTGCAGTCTCCCAAGGTTCATTAAAACCAATACATGTATATATACGTGTATATATATATGCGTGTGTGTATGTGTGTGTGTGTGTGTGTGTGTGTGTATAATTCCTATTCATCTTTAATAACCTGATTAGGCAAGTACTGTAATTCTACCAGGAAATACTGTCACAAAAAAAGGTAAATTATTTTCCTAACATCAAGTTGTTAAGTCATTGGGCGAAATTCCGCAGGCAATTTGAAACCATAGCACTATTCTTAAAATATATTGTCATCTCTCATCTGCCAAAGAACTTGTTGGATGAAATAAATTTAAGTCTGAGAACAATATTTAAAATGTATGTATTATGATTTAGATATGCAGAAATGTAACTTCACATATTTTGCACATGTCTTGGAGGACAGGAAGTGTTAGCTAGGCCCTCCTTCATCTGAACCATGCAAGCCATGATGTCTGCTCTTCTTGATCTGCCTCCTATGACTTAGGAGTGCCAGGGAGGCATTCATTTCCCTCAGATAGAGTGGACCCATGAGTATATTTTCATGCAAGTTTTAAGTTTTTCCTCAAAATAGCTCAGCTTTTCTGTATTCTCACAAGTGGATCTTCCTTTTTCTGTAAACAAGGTCCTAGAGGATTGGATTCCATTATTCCTTCTCTAAAAATGTATTTGTATGTATTTGTGCACAGCATTTCTGAAGTATCTAATTTCTTCAGTCTTTCATTCTCATCCTGGCAAAATAACCATGTTTTTCCTCCATAAACAATAAGAATTTCCCTTATGACATACCTAACAATACTACCCCATGAGTAAACTTGCTTTTTGAATGATCTGCTAATCTGTGTATTGGAATACACTTTTCTTCACAGCTTAAACTTAAGACTTGATTTTCAAAATCCTCCTGTTTTTGTGTTTTTTTCTTCCCCCAACTGAAGTAGTGTATATCTTATTTATAATGGCTCAACAGGTTAAGGAGAGCAGGGCAAAATAATATAATAATAATTAATAATAGCAATAACAAATGCCATGAATTAAGGATACATTGGACAATGTTTCAAACTACCTTCTGCACTTGGGTTGAGTTTTGTGTCTCTCTTTCACCGTCAGGATTTCTGTTCAAATATTAAAGAATTCGCTAGTCTGTGTTCATTTATATTTGAGATTTTCTCTTTCCTTTTATTTTTAATTATTAATTAATTAATTAGTTTTTAATTTTAAAGATGAGGAGTACAATTCAGGGTTAAGTATATAAATGGTCATTATACAGGTGCCCTTGTTGATGAGGTGTGCCCACGCCCCATAAGAATCCTACTACTGCCAATCCCACCCCCTGCCCCAGCAATTTTCCACTACTGACAGTCTTTTTTTATAGTCTTACAATAATTGTCCAAGGTCCACTAATGAGTAAGAACATAATGATACTTACTTCTTTGTTTCTGTGATAGATCACTCTGTATTATAGACTCTAAGCCCATCCAAGTTGCTATGAAGTTCATAATTTTGTCTTCTTTATGTCTGCATAATATTCCATCATGTATATGTACCACATTTTTTTATCCAGTTCTCTTTTGATGGGCAGCACAGTTGGTTCCATGTTTTTGATATTATGAACAATGCTGCATAAATATGTGTGTGCAGGTATCTTTTTCATAGAGTGATTTGAGTTCTTCCGGGTAAATTTCCAGTAGGGGGATTGCAGGGTCTTATGGAAGGTCAATTTTTAGACCATTTAGGAATCACCAAACTGTTTTCCACAGAGGTTGTACTAGTTTACACTCCCACCAACAGTAAAGAAGTATTCCCTTTCCCCTACATCCTCTCCAGTATCTGTTGTTTTTGAGTTATTGATAATGGTCATCCTGACTGGAGTTAGCTGTTATCTCAGTGTGGTTTTAATTTGCATTTCTTTGATGACTAGTGAGGCTGAGCATTTTTTCACGTACCTGTTTGCAACTTGTATGTTTTCATTTGAAAAGTGTCAATTCATATCTTTTGCCCTCTTTGTTATAAGTTGTTTGTCTTAATGGTTTCTTTGGCTTTGCAGAAGTTTGTCTGTTTGATGAGTTCCCACTTGTCTATCTTATCTGCTAAGGCATGGGCACTTGGGGTTTTGGTCAGAAATTGGTTGCCAGTTCCAATTTCCAAAAGGGTGTCTCCTGCATTTTCTAAGATTCTTATAGTTTGAAGTTTTACATTTAGGTCTTTGACACATTTAGAGGTAATTTTTGTGTATGGAGGTAGGTAGGAGTCTTGTTTTAAGCTTCTGCATGTGGTCAGCCAGTTTTCCCAGCAAAATTTACTGAATAGGTTCTCCTCTCCCCAGTGGTTGGTGGTGAATTTTGTTGCAGGTGCTTTGGTTGAGAAATTGAGGTTTTGCTTCTGTTCTCTATTCTGTTCCATTGGTCTATATGCCTGTTCTTGAACCAAAACCAAGCTGTTTTGATTATTGTAGCTTTATAATAAAGTTTAAAGTCTGGGAGTATAATACCTCTTGATTTTTTTTTTTTTCCCTGAGAATTATTTTGGCTATTCGTGGTCATTTATGTTTCCATATGAATTTCTGTTTTGTCATTTCCAGGTCTAAGAAGAATGCTGCTGGTAATTCAATAATTTAATGGGTATTGTGTGAATCTGTAGATTGCCTTAAGTAGAATGGACATTTTAACAATGTTGATTCTTCCAGTCCATGAGCGTGGAATATTTTTCCATTTGTTTGTGTCATTTTTTATTTCTTTGAGCCGTGTATTATAGTTTTCATCATAAAGATCTTTCACATCTCTGGTTAGGAAGATGGAAAGCTGTTTCTTTTTTGTGTGGCTATTGTAAATGGGATTGTGCTTTTTATTAGGGTTTCTGTTTATTTTTGGTGTATAGAAATGCTACTGTCTTGCTCATTTATTTTATGCCTTCAGACTTTGCCAAAGTCCTTTATCAGTGCAAAGAGGTTTTGACAGATTCTCTTGGGTTTTCAAGGTATAGAATCATGTTATCTGCAAAGAAGGATAATTTAACTTCCTCTTTTCCTCTTTGGATACCCCTGATTTCCTTGTCTTGTCTGATTGCTCTAGGTGGGACTTCCAATACTCTGTTGAACAGGAGGGGTGAGAGTGAGCATCCTTGTCTTGTTCCGGTTTTCAGAGGAAATGGTTCCAATTTCTGTCTGTTTAGCAGTATGTTGACTGTGTGTTTCTTGCAGATGGCTCTTACTATTGTGAGGTATGTTTCATCTATACCTAGATGTTTGAGGCCTTTTTATCAACAAAGAGTGCTGGATTTTATCAAAAGCTTTTCCCTGCATCTAATGATATAATCATGTGGTTTTTGTCTTTATATCTGTTGATGTATTTAATTATGTTTATTGTCTTACAGATGTTGAACTAGCCCTGCATCACAGGGATGAAGCCTACTTGGCCATGGTGGATGATTGTTGAGATGTGTTATTGGATACAGTTTGCTAGAATTTTGTTGAGTATTGTAGCATCTATGATCATCAAGGATATTGGCCTGTAGTTCTCTTTCTATGTTACAACTTTACCCAGTTTTGATATCAATGTGATGTAGCGTCATAAAATAATTTGGAGAGAGCTTCGTCTTTCTCTATTGCCTAGAATACTTTCAACAGGATTGTTATCAGCTCCTCCTTGTATGTTTTATAGAATTCTGGCACAGGGCTTTTTTATATAGGTAATTTTCTTATGACATACTTGATTTTCTGGGTTATTACTGGTCTACTTAGGGTCTTGATTTCTTCTTGTTTCAACCTGGGGAGGTTGTGTGATGTAAGAAAGTCTTCCTTTTCAGTTATGTTTTTGAGTTTGTTTTCATACAGGTGTACATAGTAATCTCTGATAATCTTTTGTATTTCTTCATGGTCAGTTTGACATCATCATTTGCATTTCTGATTGTGTTTATTTGGGCTTTTTATCTCTTTTTCTTGGTCAGTCTAGTTAGGGATCTATCAATCTTTTTATGCTTTCAAAACAAACCCCAGCTTTTGGTTTCATTGATTTTTCACATTATATTTTTGTCTTCTATGTCCCAAATTTAGACTTTGATTTGGGTGTTCTGGATTCCTCTGCTGAAGAGGGTTTTGATGGTCTTGCTTTTCCAGCTTCCTTAGGTGATATCTTAGGCTGTTAACTTGTGATCTTTCCATTTTCTTCATTTGTGTTTATAGAGTTATGAATTCTCCCCTTAGTACTACTTACATGGCATCTCAGAAATTTTGGTAAGATGTTTTTTCATTTTCATTTGTTTTCAGGTATCCCTTAATCTCTGTTTTGATTTCTGTGTTGACCCAGGAGTTTTTTAGCATCACAGTGTTTAGTGTAAATGTCTTTGTTGGTTTCAGGGGAACTTTGTTGGTGTTGATATTCATTTTTATTCTACTGTGGTCTGAGAAGATGAATGGCAGTATTTCAATCTTATGGAATTTGTTTATGCTTGATTTATGGTTGAGGATGTGGTTGATCTTAGAGTACATTCCATGTGATGATGAGTAGAATGTATATTCCATGGTTGTTTGGTGGAGTGTTCTGTATGTATCAATTAAGTCCATTTGGTCAAGTGTCATGTTGAAGTTCTGGATCTCCTTGTTGATGTTTTGTCTTGATAATCTGTCTAGGGTTGTTAGTGGGGTGTTTAAGTTCCCAACTAAGACAGTGTTATAGTCAATGTTTTTTTTTTAGTTTACCCAGAACCTGCTTTATGAAATTTGCTGCTCCTATGTTGGTTGCATATATATTTAGAATGGATAGTTCTTGTTGATGGATTAAAACTTGTATCATTATGTAGCGATCTTCCATATCCTTTACAATTTTTAATAGCTTAAAGGGTATTTTGTCTGACATTAAGATCGCAAATCTTGCTTTCTTTTGTGTTCTGTTTGCCCAAATTTTGTCTTCCATCTTCTTACTTTGTGTCTATGAGTTTCTTTTCTGGTGAGATGAGTCTCTTGGAGACAACGTATTGTAGCCTCATGATATTTTATCCAATTTGTCATTCTATGTCTTTTCAGTGGTCCATTCACATTTAGGCTAGTTATAGACTTTTATAGAGTTTGTTGTTGTTGCTGGCTATTTGCTTATTTTTTTTGTTGTCTTTCTTTTGATTTTTGGGTTGATTCATGTGTGTTTTCAATCTTTTTTCCTGCATTCTTGGGAAGGGCATTGTCTTTGTCTTTCTTTTCCTCTGTGTTTAACACTTTCTTAAGTGTTTCTTGTAGAGCTTGTCTGGGGGCAGCATAAACTCTTAGAGACTGAATATCTGGGAAGGATTTTAATTCTCCATCACTGTGAAACTTGGCTGAATAGGTAATTATTAGTTGAAACTGTTTATCTTCGAAAATTTTGAAGATTGGGCTCCAAGCTCTCCTAGCCTGAAGTGTTTCTTTAGATAAGTCTGCTATTTTAACTGGTCTTCCCTGGTAGTCTGGCCTTTCTCTCTTGTTGCCTCTACAATTTTTTCTTTGATACCTAATTTTTGTAGGCAAATTACTGTGTACCTGGAAGTTGGTCTTCTCATTTTTTGTCTTGAAGAGGTTCTCTACATTTCTTGTGTTTGAATGGTCATGTTACTGATGAGATGAGGGAAGTTTTCTTGGATAATTTCACGGAATGTTTGTTCCAGGATGGTCTCTGTCTCTCTATCTGCCTCAGGGATTCCAATTAATCTTAGGTTTGACCTCTTAAAATAATTGGTCATCTTAGAAGTTTTGTTCTGTCTTTTTAAGCTTCTTTTCTATTTTTTAAAACAGTTTTGATTAGTTCCACAGTTTGGTCTTCAAGCTGTGAGATTCTTTCTTCTGCTTGGTTAATTCTGCTTTCCATGCTTATCAGTTTGTTGTTTATTTCATTCATAAAATTTATATTTTTATTGCTGTTATTGCAGTTATCAACTTCTTCATTCTTTCTTCTTGTCTCTCCTCATTTCCATTTATTCTCTCTATTAATATCTTGATATCTGGCTTTGTGGTTTAAGACCAGTCATTCTGGAAAGCTCTTCATTGTTTGAGTTCCAGAGTCTGTATTCTCAGTGGCTGACTTCCCAGGGATCTGTGTGAGACTCATATTCTTCCTTTAGTTTTTCTTCATTTGTGTAGGCTTTCCTCCCCTGCCTTCTTTTTTAAAATCTCTTCTTTAATTCTATGGTTCAGTGCTGGAGGAATAGCTTTTATTTCTGTTTGCTCAATCTCCTATTCTTTCTTATGTAGATCCTGTGGTTTTATTGAATTCTGAAGCTGAACTAGGTGTGAGGGCCTGTGCTTTTTACAGTTTTGAAATTTAATTAAGAATGCAGCTGTGATTCAGAAGCTATCTGCATATCCCAGTATCCATTGACGTGTGTGTAGGCCACCTGGAACCCACATTGTAAGCCACTTCCCACTGGCTTACAATGTGTCCATGCAGTGGGGATGTCTTATGAAAGCAAATTGAGATAAGAAAAGGGAAAATAATGGAAAAAGAAAAGAAGAAGGCAAAAGTGAGGTTGAGAGAGAGATTAAGAATAGGAAAAACAGACAGGCATATCAACTAATCAATAAACAGAGAAACAAAGACAGAAAAAACAAAAAAGCAAAAACATTCAGACAATCATACAAACAAACAAAAAACTCCTTTGTTAGTGTACTCGCCCTCAAAAATACCCGTATATAACAGAAAATCTAAAAAAAAAAAAAGTAAAATAACAGAAACAAAGCAAGTACGAAAACCTAAATGAAAACAGAAAGAAAGAAGAAAAAAAGTTAAAACTAAAACAAAAAACAAACAAGAAAAAAAAAAACTTGCTCTCTGGCAGTTTCTGAGAGTCCAGTTTCCTTTCTGGCCTCTGCTTTATGGAGTGGCTCTGATCTCCTGCCCCTTCCCTCTGCTCTCAGCGCAGGCTGATAGGGTTGCTCTCAGCATGGGTCAGATGCTCCATGGACTACTGTGGGGGGAGGATAGATCAGATGCAGACTCGTCCTGCTCATTCCTATTGCTGTCAATTCCTCCACTCAAATCTGACGTGACTGTTCCTGTTCCAACATTGGGGAGGAGCATCTGTCTCTCCAAGTCTGTTGAGATAATAGCCTCTAGGTCCCAAGATGGAGGCTGAGAGGAGCTGAATGGGACAATGCAAGTCTCTGCCTGTCTTGGGAATAAGAAGATGGCATCCATCAGGCATCCCATCACCAGCTTTGGAGCTTTATTCTAGATTTTCTCTACCTGGCTTCTTGTTTCAGTCTGCTGCTGCAGGTGATGGTGTGGGCCAGATGCTGGTACTAAGGAGCAGCTGTTCTCTGCTGCCTCCTCTCAAGAGAGCCTGAAAATAGCAGATGATCTTGTGCACTTGAGTCACCAATCTCAAGGTGGTGGAGGTTTGCAGTCACCTCTGGAGGAGAGCCCCAAATGCATGAACCCAAGTTTCCCTTAGACAGACTTTCACTCACCCACTGGCACACACTCACTCATTTAGAGAGTCTTTATAGACACTTGCTTTTGTGGAGACTCACAGTCTGACCTGTTCTGTGTTCATCTTGCCTGGAAGTTCCCTTATTTTTTTCAGTTACTTTGAAACATCCTTTCCTCATGCTTGCATGTACTTGTGCATGCACTTGCACACACTCACACACACACTGTGGTGTATTGAATGTTGGAAAATGCTATAAGTTTCCTGAAAGTCAGTTCTTGGGTAGTGGAAGGACCTGCCTTCCATAATCATATTCAACTCACAACAACTAGATTAAAATATTAATATTGGCTGCTACATTCACTCACCAGGGAGAAATGAGGGAGTATGAGCTGATATTGATGCTCTTCCCAATTAATAACCATTAAATGTGAACTGGGACTCTCTTCAGCTCTTCCCATATGTTTATCCTAAGCTTTGAACATTACAATTACCTACAGTCATCATTTTCTGCAGTTTCTTCTAAATTTATTTCCACATAGAACTGTTCATTCCCATCAGCCTTCTATCTTTTAGTAATGTCAAAACAGCAGGTTTCTGGTGACATTTTCTTATTTTTTTCTAGCAGTGCCACAGATTTATTTATTTAATTTTTTTTCTAGAAGGGTTTGTTACAGGAGGGAGAATAGATATCTGCAACCATTTTGTAGTCTTGCTCTATTCTTCAAGTAATTTTCTTTTTATTTCTAAAATACAAATTCGAATTTTTTTCTTGACTGTTTAAAAATTTTTCATTGGTTATTTGCAACCCCAGGGTAAAAACCAAACTCATTAACACATCACATGAAGACCTTTATAATTTGTCTACCACTTTAACTTAAACTTTAGACATTCTCAACCCTCAATTTTATAGTTGTCACAGAGAAATACATAGTTTATAATACTTGACATCAGTATGCTTCTTCTTACTTTTCACTGAAGAATTTGTTACCCACTCTGTGCTTGGCATGAATTTTCTCAAGATTTATTATACAACTATAATGCCAATCTGACATTATAGAATTAATTCTTTGACTTCTCTTTCAACTTAATTAGACTTCTCTGTGCAATTTTAACATTTTGGGTATACATCTATTCCGAAGCTTGTTATTACATTTTGTTGCAATTTTTCACATAAATGTCCTTCTGCTAGACTTTTAGCTCCTTGGATAAAGGCTATGCTTTCTTTATCTTTATAGTTTCAGTGACTAGAGTCTTATAATATGTATGCTAAACTATAACTGAATAATTCAACGAACCATGACATAGTCATGAAATATTACCCATATTTCAATAATATCAACTTAGGAGGATAATAACAATAGCTCAATGACAATTGATTTCATAAACACAAAATCATTCTGAAGTTAATCAAAGAAACTTCACTTTAGACCAGTTTTCACTTTGGTCTTCCTTATGGAGACAGAAAATAACTTTTGATCAAACTTGAAAAGCATAATTAAATCACTCTAAGGAGTTATCTTTCCACTTGGAATAGCCCAGACATCTTTCATATTTGTACATAAGTACTCCTGAAACTTAGTCATCTTATATCACTTTTCTGGAATATTTCTGAATTTTTTATGTAAATCTTATTAAAGAAAAATAAGGGAAATCATGTATTTTAAGGTTTAAAATATTATTCACTAAAATCAATTATTTTTCTTTATAAAATAAATGTATATATATTTAAATACATTTATTTTATAAAGAAAAATAATTGATTTTAGTGAATAATAAATATATATTTAAATACATTTATTTTATAAATTAATGTATGTGATTTTTCCCAGTCAACTGCATTTTTCATTAAGTTTATCTGAATCTGAGTATCTATTCTTAATAAAATTTTTAATTTCTCCTTTGCCAGTTAACCTCTTAATGAGGAAATATATATGCTTATCTCTTAATTTAATATCAATTTCTTATAAACAAGGATATTTAATACTCTTTGTCAATGCTATAAAAGTTAAGAAGAAGAAATGGTAAAATATACTTGAAGATAAAGTCCTTAAATATAGACTGTTCAGGGATCATATATTAATATTATATGAAAGCTCTCCTGAACAGATTTATGAGCCACATCTAAATTTAATTAAGTAATCGACATCCTTATGGTCAGAATGAAAAGTTCCCCTAAGTTTCATAACATATAAGCTTTAAAGTTTATATGTTTTAGAGCCATCCATCAGTAAAAATAAGTATCTCAATTTTTTTTCTGCTAATCATTTCTATAGAAAACTCACTGTAGAAGATTAATTTGCTCAGTTCTGTCAGGTTAAAAAAAAAATCAACTCAGCCAGGCTTGGTGTCTCAGCCTGTAATGCCGCGCTTTGGGAGGCTGAGGTGAGTGGGTTGCCTGAGCCCGCGGGTTTGAGACCCGCCTGGGCAACTTGGCGAGACCTCATCTCTACAATCAATCAAAAAATTAGCCGGGCGTGGTAGCGCGTGCCTGTGGTTCCAGCGACTTGGAAGGCTGAGGCAGAAGGATCGCCAGAGCCCAGCAGGTCGAGGCTGCGGTGGCTGGGAGCGGCCACTGCACTCCAGTCTGGTGACAGAGTGAGACTCCAACTCAAAAAAATAAAATCAACTCAAAGAATAATTATAATAGGCAAATGGGAGCATAATTTCAGAAGTAAATGATAATCGACATTAGAAATGAGGTGCAGATCTATTTTTCAAGGCGTAAACGTTATAACTAATGTTGTGTGATTTTGTGCTGCCATGAAATTACTGCCATGATACAGATTTTTTTCTCCTGTCTCTTCATATACTTTTCTAATGTGCACAGTGTATGTGTGATTACAAGATCTAACAACTTCACAGTGCTGTACACTTGCCCATTTATAGTCTAAGGACTTAAGATATCAATTTATCATCGGACACAGTGACTCAAGCCTGTAATCCCAGCACTTTGGGAGGCTGAGACGAGAGGATTGCCTGAGCTAAGGGGTTCAAGACCAGCTTGAGCAACATAGTGAGAATTCATCTCTACAACAAATAATAATAATAATAAAATTAGCTGGGAGTTGTGGCACATGCCTGTGGTTCCAGCTACTTGGAAGGCTGAGGCAGAAGCATCACCTGAGCACAGCAGGTTGAGGCTGAGGTGGGCGTGAGCATGCCACTGCATTGCAGCCTGGGTGACAGAGTGAGACACCGACTCAAAAAAAAAAAGATGTCAACTTATCAAGTAATTGATATGTTTTTAAAAAATAATAGTTGAAGTAACTATTATTTCAGACAAATGAATTAACACATACAAATTCAGACAGCTAAGTAGACGGTAGAGTCAAGGATTTGGAGAAGCCAGAGAGTCTATCTCCAGAAATAATGTCTCATATGTTAACCACATATTTTCTCCAATTTACAGAGGATATACATTAAGCTAATTAAAAAAGACTAAATTTAGGTTAAAAAATTCTTCCTAAATTTATCTCTACTATCTAAAAAGTTGAGTAAAAGAAAGCAAACCAACAAAAACCAACTACAATCTGATTAAATTAGTTGAAACTTGGAGGAAAACTTGAGGGGTGTACCGCATATATATTTAAATACATTTATTTTAAAACTTAAACTTTCTTCCTTAATAAAAATGCCACAGGATCATTAGTTATCAGTACTCCTGTTTCTTGCTCACATTTGCAAAAGATGTGGTGACACTTATAAACATGTTTAACCTATGACAATGAAGGATCTTGTCTGTATTTTCCTTGGTAACTAATTATTTTACCTCAGAATAAAAGTTATACTAGGAAACTGAAATGATTGAATTAAACATAGAAAATGTTTAACTTGTCCTCCAAGTAATTTTTAAAATTCCATCCAGATATTTATTAATCTATCAATGTATTTTCTTTTAACTAGACCAATGTTTCACAAACATTTGTTTCACAAACAATGTATTCATGGAACAGCGAAAGTAGAAAATGGCGATATGTGTAGATACACAGAGGTAAACTGATGAAGGTTTTGAAGCACCTATATGTGGTTTAAGGAAAGAACAATCAAATTTTTCTTGCGATTATATGAATATGGAAAGAAAGTGAAGGACAAATTGTTAGAGATGTTAAACACTGAATCAATATACAAATTTCAAAATAGTATTTTATTTTATAAATAAATACATTGAAATATTTTTATTCAATAAAATATTTTATTTCTGATTTTTTTGCTTGAAATAATGTCTTCAAAATCTTGATCACTTAATTATTAACTTTTTTAAAAGCAAATTTTGATAGCAATGAAAGAAAGATCAAATTGTAACTCTGATAAAACAACAATAATAAGTTATTGCTTACCTTTGGTGAATTTTTGTTTTGATCCTTGTTAGTAAATAGTAACATATATTTTAAACAGTTCTTGAATATTTCATTACATCTAAGTGTCAGTCAAGACAGAATATTTTAGTGATTAGAATCATCATTCAAATGAAATGAAAAAAAATCACATTTTTTTCAATATCTTTTAACATAGCTTTTTGATAAAATTCGATCTCTGGTCACCAATCCATTTTAGTGTTTTTATAAGGAGCACTCTTGTTTTAATGATGATGATACACTCATTGTTGAAGATATCACTTTGATAACATTTAATGTAGAATTTGAATCTAAAAGCAAGTTTGCACATAAAGGAGCTTATGTCTTCCTTTTGGTCTTGTGCCACTGCAGCTTAGTTGCACAATTCTAGCTTACTTAGTTTTTTCATAATGTTCTATTCATTTTCAATCTGTTAATATTTCATTATGATTAATGTATTCACAGTAATGTGTTTGAGAAATTATGTGGAGAATGAACAATATTCTCTCTAGCCCTTCTCTTCACTAAATCTATTACTGTTTATTGAGAAAATATAACAATAACTGTATATCTATCAACGTACCAGAAAAAACATAATAGATTTAATAAACTTCAAGATAATATTATCACTCTCACTGATATCACTGTTTCCTTGTTCACTAATACTGTTGTTATGTAAAAGTGGCACCTTTTTTTATTCCCTTTGATCTCAAACCTAATGTTGACAATTTCCAATGAAAAAGAATCAATCATTAAGCAATTTAATTTGGGCTATTAATTTTTCAACTTTGGCTGCTAACTATAGCTTCATCTGATACTTTAGTTGCATCTGATAATGTGGAAACTCTAGTGTGTGGTTATTTTTGCCATTTCTTTTTATAGACATAAGACATTTGGGCAGAGAAACATTAAGTTTCAGAACATAGGAATATAAACTAAGATAACCTCTATGGAAAACAGTGTGGCAATTACCTTTTTTCTAAAATTTTTGAAAAACGATTTATTTTAAATATGTGGAGTTCAATTCAGGATTAGGTATACAAATGTTTATTATGAAGGTACTCTTGTTAATGAGGTATGTCCCCCTCCTCTGGCAGTTTCCCACTACTGCCAATCCTTTTGTTATAGTATTATGATCGTTGTTCAAGGTCTGCTTATGAGTGAGAAACTGTGATACTCAGTTCTTTGTGTCTGTGATAGATCACTCAGTTTTATAGTCCCTAAGTCCTTCCAAGTTGCTACAAAGTTCATGATTTTGTCCTTCTTTATGGCTGTGCAATAGTCCATGGTGTATATGTTTCACATTTTTTTTTATCCAGTCCTCTTTCGATGGACAGCATAGTTGGTTCCATGTTTTTGCTATTGTGAATAATGCTGCAATAAACATGTGTGAACATCTTTTTCATAGAGTGATTTGAGTTCCTCCGGGTATATTCCCAGTAGAGGGATTGCAGAGTCAAGTGGAAGGTCTACTTTTAGAGCTAAAAACAGACCTTCTCGAGATCTCCACATTGTTTTCCACAGACGCTGCACTAGTTTACACTCCCACCAACAGTGTAGAAGTATTCCCTTTTCCCCACATTCTCTCCAGCATCTGTTGTTTTTTGAGTTATTGATGATGGTCATCCTGACTGGACTTAGGTGGTATCTCAGTGTGGTCTCAATTTTTATTTCTTTGATAACTAAAAGATCTTAAAATTGACAATATCCATTTAATATTACCTTCAGCATTGTATAATTTCTCCACACATCTTCATCCTCTCCCTTTTCTCATCTTTTGTAGCCACTGGATACAAACGATCTCTATGTAATTTGCAATCCCTACACTATTGAAGCAATGCTAGAATATGAGCTGGTCAAGCTTCACACTTGATATGATAGTCGAGGAAAACCTAAAGGTGAGGAATTAAAAAAAGATAGAACATAATTTTTTAGCATGCTAAAATACAGTTTCTGTTCAGATGTAAACAGATACAACATTTCCAAGAAAATGCTTGAGCCTTTATTAAAAAGTTAGCAGTGCAATTTAAACTTCAGTATCCTATTTGGACATCATTGCCTAATCCTTATTATAGTTGCTAATTATATTAACAGTTTTTCTCACTTGAAGAAACTACCAAAACTGCTCCAGTCCCGCCAAGGCACATAACCTTTCAAGACTCATGACATAAAGAGCAGTAGAGTTAAGCAGTAAGCATAGTAAGTTTGTGCAAGACCTTAAGGAGTTTAAATTTTATAGAGTTTTGAGCAGGTTAGTTAAATATTCCAGTTGATTCTTGCTCCCTGCATGGGAAAAATATTGTAGGGACTAGACAAAGGTTATTACAATAATTTAATATGAAGACATAGTAAAAAAAAAAAAAATAGAGAATTACCCCAATGTGAAAATATTATTGGTTATCGGAAGTTATGGCATTTTTTTCTAATATTTATTTTAGTAAAGAAGATGTGTTTTAGAATTGTACGTATATTGTAATAGAAAGACAGTAAGAAGGATCGTTCCATTATTCTTTCTATATACTATGAGCAAATGGTGGTGCCAGTTGATTGGGAAACAATTTGAAATGAAGACATGCTAGGATCCATAGGCTTCCCTGACATTTAGGTGGAGGTACCAATTTCTATAAATACATTTTGAAAGAATTGCAAAGGTTTCTAAAGTTATTTTTCTCTTATCCAAGACTTGAATATATAATGAAAACCTGATTATTGATTCCTATTCTCATCTTAATCCTAGTGGTACAGTGAGATCTTTTGAAAAGTGAGTTTAAACATTATTTTCTCTCTTTTTATTTGTACATTTTTTTCATTAAAGACTTATAAACAGTAGTAGAAAAAAACTGTATTTCTACTGAGAAAAATGCCTTTCAGTCACATTTTAAGATTTTAGTATCTAAAATTTTTTAATGTAATTAATTAATATTTTAAAATTTAGTATAAAAACTTAAAAATGTATGGAAAATATGACATATATTTAGATTTTTTAAGTCTATAAGCATGTTTGAAATGATTTTCAATAACATTTACCAAAATTTTAGAAGGCCAAGAATGATTAAATGAATACATTAATATATTTAGTAAAACAATAATTTCTTAAATACAGACAAAATTTTATTGGCTAATGGAAAAGAGAAGCTATACTATGACTGGATTTGTATCATAAAAAGCCTCTTAGAATTATATATATATACACACAATACAGACACAGGCAAGAACATACACATATATGTGTTTTAAGAGGTAGGATTTATTACTCAGATCCCATGAGACTAACAGCTGAGATTATTGCTATTCAAAAGATAATTTCACAGTTTCCAAAAGCAGTGGCACACCATGCCACGTAATACCACACAGGAAAGCCCAGGATCCGTCAGGAGTTAGAAAGAATGAGGACAAAGTGTGGACAGGAGTCTTTATTGTGGTTTCTGTGGGGGAAAAAAGCAAGACAAGGTAAGCAGATCTAATATTGGCCGGTTTTGAATAGCTTTGGTGGGCTCTGGGGTGTAGGAGTTGTCTTGAGTTATCTGGTACCTGACTCTGTGATAATAGGGCAGAATTATAGTAGCTCAAACTGTGAGAGCTAGATAAAGGAGGGAATTGGCCAATATAGGCCCTAGACTGGCTGGTTTGCATGGGAAAGTCTAACTCCCATAAAATTCATTTGCTCTCTAGATAGTAGCTAGCCTTGGGAAAGGCTGTCTTTCTAGCATCAGCAAAACCCTAGATGTCGAAATATCAGAAAATACAAAAGATAAAAAATGTGACTGCTGTAATATGTTTATATATCACAATAAATCATACATATGCTTATATAGCTTATATAAATTACATATATAATAAATCACATGTATAATATATGTTTACCTATATAGAAATATGTTTATATATGATATAATACATACATGTGTAAATATGATATACATATACCCTATATATGTATATATGATATACATATGCACTATATATATATATATAAATATATTTACACATATGCACATAGATCTAAATGGGCCATTAGAATATACAAATATATATTTGAAAATTTTGGTTTCTTTAGATTTTTATTTTAATCAATAGTATTTCTTAGAATAAAATTTTTTAATGTTTTTAAATTGACATTAAAATTACATGTATGGGGGGGGACTCAAAAAAATCCTAAATTTTTCTTTTGGAGAGTGGGTTCTTTTGCAGTACACTTGGAATTTGTACCTTCAGGTTAAATGTTTTTATCTGGAAGTTTTCAGAAGGTTGCAACACAGTTTACAGAAGAGACATCCTGATTTGTGGCAAACAGGCGACGGGTTGCTCCAGCATGATAACGCACCCGCCCACACTATGCTGAGTGTTCATCAGTTTTTTTTTTTTTATAAAAAATGGCAGGCCCTCTAAGCCCTACTCTTCCTATTCACCCAATCTCACCCCGAGTGACTTTGTTTTGTTTCCCTGGATGAAAAAAGTCCTCAAAAGGAAACATTTTGCTGATATGGAAGAGGTGAAACAAAAAATAACAGAAGCATGCAAAGGTATCAATATTGATGAGTTCAAAAATTATTTTGAGCAGTAGGAAAAACAGTCAATAGGTGTATTTCATCAAATGGAGAGTACTTTGAAGGTGACTGAAGTTTAATCGTGTAAGAATAAATTCACTTTTTAAAAATAAATAAATTCCACTTTCTGAGTTGTTCCCCCTCATATTTGCCATGTATAACATAATGTTTTAAAGTTCAATCTATAGTTTTCTGTAATATATATAAAATACAGTATAATATATATGATGTTGTATATATATGTATACACACATACACACCACACAGGTACATATATATATATAGAGAGAGAGAGAGAGAGAGAGAGAGAGACATCAGTGCCCCTAGTCCACCTGTCAAAGGAATTTTTGAACTATTTTTCTGGAATGACCATCAGAACTGTAGTTGGTATTTGTTGCGATCTGACAATTAAGTTCGCGAACCTTCCACCATGTGCTAACGTTGGCAACACTTTACAAATACCTGCATTGGACACCACCCTCCCTTCTCACCGGATCTGGCTCCCAATGACTGGTCTCTATACCTGAAGATAAAGGAAATATTGATAGGGAGACATTTGATGATGCTCAGGACATCAAGGATAAAATGATGACAGCCCTGATGGCCATTCCAGATTACAGGTTCCAAAATTGCTTTGACAGGTGGACTAGGTACTGGAGTCAGGGCACAACTTCTCAAAGGGAGGACTTCAAAGGTGATGGTAACAATATTCAGCAATGAGGTGGTATGCAGCACTTTTTTTAGTATGAGTTTACAAATTTAATTATCAGAACTTGTGTGTGTATGTGTGTGTGTGTGTGTGTGTGTGTGTGTGTGTGTGTGTACATGCGCATATATATATAAGCATCGTGGAAAGACTAAATCTGGTTAATTAACATATTGTCACCTCACGTAGTTATAATTTTTATGGTAAGAACACTTTAAAGTTTTTCTTAAAGTCTTCTTCACCATCAGCTTTAGCAGAAGGCATTCAAAATAATCTGTATCACTTAATAGCAGTGGAAACATGAACACTGAAATGTAGCTACTGATCTAATTTCATCTCTTTTATACTCACAGAAAAAAATCATTTGTGATTATATGTGGGAAAATTGACATCTACTTGAAAACGAAATAGTTTGTCACTACAGAAATTTTGTTTGGAGTAGAAAAAAAAGTAGGATGAGAATTATTTATATATAAGTACAAGTGTACATATTATTTACTATTTAAAAAGGGGGTTATTTAATTTTTTTTTCCTCCTTAACAGGCATTTGAAAGTTTTTAAAGAATGATGAAACCCAGGAGAATTAACACAAAAGTTCCAAAATCTCAAGAAGTCAGGAAATCATTTTGATTTTAAACAATAATTAGAGTTTTGGATGCAAAACTCAGTCTTATTATCCTTCTGATGCCTCTTGGTTTCCATTACATTAGCAAAGAAGAATAAGTTTCTTCACTGGCCAAAATTGAAATAATATTACAGTTCTACCTGAGTGCTCAAATACATTTCCAATTATAATCCTATAAATAGAATGCTTTAGTATCCTTCTGCTTCTAGTATAGTAGAAGACTCTTAAGTTCTCATCAAGATGACAATGTTTGACTTAGTGATTTAAAAACTCTGTGTATGTATGCTTTAGTCTTCTATTTTTAAAATGCTTATTTTAAATAAATTAAGAAGAAAGCTAAAATATATCATTAGAATAACTGTTACAAGGCCAAATCCATTATTTAAAAAACACATTTTCTTTGTTCATTCTAATTTAAATTGGGTTTCAAACATTTTTTCCACAAAAATCACTTAAGTTGTTATACATGGTGTTATATTCAATCATTAAAATAAATAAGGCCTAAAAATTATAATGCAAGTTGGACTAAAAATCAGAAGAATTAACTGAAAATAAAAAAGTGAAATTATATTACAATGAAAGCCTGTTATTTTCTTCCTTAGAACAGGGATAATAAATAGACTTTAATTCAGCTGTCAACTCTAATCCATTGGTATTTTCTGCCAATTACACAATGAAAGTAGTCAAAATCAAAATTGAGTCACTGATGTTAAAAGAAAACTCACAAATAACCACAAGGAGAGCAATGAAGAGAGAGTTCTCACACTTGTATGCCTGGTAATAAAAAAGATTTCTACAAAACCAAGACTTTGCACGAAGGCTGTCGCGACTTCACACAAAATATACTTCTGCAAGACATCTTGCTCAGCAACTGTCTATCCAGCCTCAGAATGGTGTCACCCTGGCTATTTAATTTTGTAGCCAAAAATAGTCATTTCAACATAATTATGTAATCTTCCCTACTTTTTCCTTTAAAAACCTATTGTTTAACCTTCCTGAATATGCATCTAGTTTACTATGGCATGCATATCCCCATTGCAATGCTTTATTTTCAAATAAATATGTTTTCTTTTAGAGGTGCTCTTTGTGTCTGTTATTTATGTTGGAAATGTGTCAGAAACAGGCCCTGAAAAAGTTCACCATAAGACGGAATCTCCAGTTCTTAGAACCAGCGTGCAGTGCCCACTTGAACCCCAGGAGCTCTCTGCTCTCATGACTCACCTTTCCGGTCCTGGTGACTCTTCCCTTAGGCTGGACCTCTTTCCTTTTGGTAGAGGTGTTGCAGAAGTTAAGACCTCCACTGTCAGCTTAAACCAGCAACCTCAGGTTCTTGTCCCAGACAAAGAAGATTAAGGAACGCAGATACTGAAAGGATGAGTGGAAGGAGTTTATTAAGCAACAAACTCTCCAGAAAAAGAGGGCCCCAAATGGGTAACTGGTGCTAGGAGTTTGTGGGTTTTATCTTTTCTTTTCTGAGGGTGTTTCTCTTATTTACATCTCACTCACACCTTACTTCCTGAGACCCAATTTTTATTGCTGATGCGAGTCCTTGACCAAAGTTACTCCATCTTTTTTTTTTTTTTTTGAGTTGGAGTCTCACTCTGTCGCCCAGACTGGAGTACAGTGGCCGCTCCCAGCCACCGCAGCCTCCACCTGCTAGGCTCCAGCGATCCTTTCTGCCTCAGCCTTCCGAGTAGCCGGCTGATTTTGCTTTTTTTTTTATTGTAGAGATGAAGTCTCGCTGCCCAGGTGGGTCTCGAACCCGCGGACTCAGGCAATCCACTCACCTCAGCCTCCCAAAGGCGCAGGATTGCAGGCTGAGCCATCGAACCGGCTACTCCATCTTAAATATTAACTATAAGTACCACAGAAAAGCCCACCGTGGGGGTAAAACAGCAATGCAAATGCTATGTTAATAATATTATAATAAGCCAAGGTCAAGTTAGGACCTTTAGTTCAGTTGCTGCGTCTGAGTTTAAGCAGCAAAATGTCCCTTTTAGCAGTACGTCCTGGATTGAGAGAATGTTCTTAACCAAATTTTCAGTTGACAATTACATAGTGGGGATGGTACAGCGGGGTGTTCCCACAGGGGTTAAGTCTCGGGACCTTACCTCTCTGCCTAATAAGCTTCTGACTATCTCCTCTCAGAGGCTTTTTTGATGCTATTTAGGGTTTGCTTTGGATAGCATCACTTTATGAAGGACCATACATTCTTCCTGGAATGATTAAATACTTTCTTTGTCTTTTCTGGTGAGTCTTTTCTGGTATAAAGACAAGTGTCTTTCTGAATTAAGTACCCTGGTTTCTACAGAATTTACATTCTGTCTGTGAGGCCTGTCCTTTGGTGAATTTACTCTCAGTCTGGTCTATGTTCTTAGTTTAATATTTTGTTTGATCTGCACACCTGGGTTAAAATGTTGTTTTTTCTTCCACAGAGAAGCCAAAACAAAAAAGTTAAAACAAACAAACAAAAAAGAAACTGCTAAAATGTTTATCTGCCTGCATGTGTTAACTAAGCAAACCAGACTGGTCTTATCTTGGTGTCATTTGATTTGGCTTGACTCTTTCCTCTTGCTTGTTTCTGAAACTCTGTCAAGAGCAAAAGTAAACATTCTCAGTGGTGAATGCAAAGTGACTAATTTAATGCTAGGAGCGTGATTGCCACCATCTAAAACACTAGTCTAAATTCCTGACATTTCCTGACAGAATTTATGTATATATTTTTTGCTCTTGAGAGATTAATAAGAAATGGAATGGGATTCTCAAACATTAAGAGATGCCAGGCTTTCTGGGACTACAGATGGCTACATTGTATGATCTGTTCTTGTGCACATTTTTAAAACTGACGGGCAAACTACATCAAGGAAAACTCAGAGTTCAAACTATCATTATCTGAAAAACCAGCAACTATAAAGGTGACACAGGGAGTCTTCTAAGTTCTCTGTCTAGCTCTCTATTTTTGTTGTTGTTTCTGTCTACTTCACATCTGCTGATTTTTCTACTGGCATTGAGATAAAGCTCTCTGTTTATGGCATTCCGATCAAGATTCCCCCCAGATCCCTTCCCACCAAAAAGAAATCATAATGGGTATTTATTTATTTAGAATCAGAGTCTCACTCTGTCCCCCAGTCTGGAGTGCGGTGGCACACTCACAGCTATTGTAACCTCAACCTGTTGGGCTCAGGCCATCCTTCTGCTTCAACCTTCCAAGTAGTTGGGACTATGGGTATGCACCACCAAAAATGACTAATGTTTTATTTATTGTGGAGATGAGTTCTCACTAGGTTGCCCAGGCTAGCTTTAAACTTCTGGACTCAGGAAATCCTCTCCTGGTGGTGTCATCCCAAAGTGCTGGGATGACAGGTGTGAGCCACTGTGCCCAGTCAGAAAACTTTTAAGTTAGTGACTTTACAAATTACAACAGCTCCATAATAACCAAAAAGCTAGACACTTTTTAGAAAAAGAATTTCAGATTTTCCTGGCTAACAAGTATATAATGAAATATTTCATTTGAAAATTGATAATCTAAAAAGAACTAGATAAGTATTTATAAAAGTTAAGCTCACAGATGAACCAGGTCAAAATCTAGAGTGCAGAACAATAATATAAGGTTTGTCCAGCAAAAAAAAAAAAAAAAAAAAAAAATAGCTTTTTCCAACACAGAGAGACAAAAATGAAAAAGTCAAAAAACAAAAGAAACTGCTAAAATTCTTCCCTGCAACATTTGTTAATTAAGCAAACTAGAATAATAAAAGATAAATTTGTTACTAATTCAAAATTTTATTTTTCTTAAAGACTCAACCAGTCCTAACTAAAATATAACATTAAAATTTAGTGCTAAACTCATTTGAAGCAAAAAAGAAGGGAGGGAATGGGGGTGAAAGACTTTTTTTGTAAAATTGAACTTCCATAAGAACTGCTTTAACCAAAATTTTGGTCCACAGCCTTCATTAGATTACCTATGAAGGCAAATAAAGTTTATTTGTGTGAACAAATCTCAAGTTTGTCAGAAATATAGTTTGGATCTAATTGTCTTTTATGAACCACTGAGTTGGATTACTCTCTCATGACTAAAATGCAAAAATGAAAGCTGTAAGAACTTTTTATGTGTACGTGTTTAGATATGTTTATGCATATGAACATGCATCATGTTATATGTTGCATTTACATGGTACTACCTGAAGCAGGCAGCAGAGTTTTAAAGATAGATGAGTGCTCATATATAACATAATTTTAAAGGTGAATGAGTGCTTATGCATAATTTTTTAAAAAGACTAATCTGATATTGTTAGCTTAATAAAACTAACTGCATCTTCTTAGTTTTTAACAAAATACATATTTATCTTTCAGTTTCTTAGGTAAGCATCTAAGAGTCACAGACTATATGGATTTTTAACAGAAAAATAACTTAAAATGACGATTAACTTTTTTTTTTTTTTTTTTTTGAGTTGGAGTCTCACGCTGTCACCCAGACTGGAGTGCAATGGCCGTTCCCAGCCACCACAGCCTCGACCTGCTGGGCTCCGGCCATCCTTCCGCCTCAGCCTTCCAAGTAGCTGGAACTACAGGCACAGGCTACCATGCCGGCTGATTTTTGATTTATGGTAGAGATGAGGTCTCGCCAAGTTGCCCAGGCGGATTAACTTTGACTAATATTTAATATCTCATAATTAGCCTAGATCATCACTATTATAAATAAATAAATTAGGTAAATATAAATGTGATAAACATCTATAAATAAACTTTTCATATAATTGGAAATTTTAAAGTTATATTAAATTAATAATAGGTACTCATTAAAAGTCTGGATCTTTTTCAAGTCACAGTAACAAAAACCAAAGCAAATTACTGAATATCAATATGTTTTTTCTTGGCTTTTAAAATATTATATAAAGAGTAATTTTTCTGGGTTTATTAGCATACATAAAATTATGTTATGGAGAAACATGTTACTAAAATTTAGTAAGTGGTCCTTATCTATAAAATATTGATATAGGACAGACAATTCAAGATTTTGTATTTTTTAAGTTTTCACTAATATTTGTATTTACAAAGTGTTAAAAATTCGAATTAACATATATAACAGTCTATATATAAAGTGTGCTCATATATGATGTGCTTTTAAAAAGAAAAATATATATAAGAAAGGCATAAAAATGTTGATTGAAAAAGAAAGAATAATTTTGTCTTATTTAATGGTAATTTAAAAGTTGTTTGAAACTATAGATTTAGGAGCAAAGTAGAAACAAGATAAAAATAAACCAGTAAATAAGAAAGAAACATGTGCAAAAAAGTTGTGAATATAAGGATGTGTTTGTGGTAAGAAAAGTTAAAAAAGAATAATTTTGTCTGGAAAAAAATCTGGCATGGTAAATTTTGCTTTAAAGTCAAATGACTTGTAATTTAAGAAAGAGGGAGTATAGGACAAAGCAGAAAGTTTAAGAGTGTTTCCAGTGGCCTGAGTATGTAATGATAATGTTTATGAAAATATAATTGATGAACAAAATATTGTGTGTAAGTTGGTCACAATATTAAGATAGTTATTTATGCCTTTCTAAAGTTTATGTTTTGACATTGAAAATATACTAATATATATGGCTTATGCCTATAATCCCAGCACTTTGGGAGGCAAAGATGAGAGGACTGCCTAAACCCAGGGGTTCGAGACCAGCCTGAGCAATTGGTGAGACCCCATCTCCTCAATAAATCCAGAAAAATTAGCTGGGCGTGGTGGCTCACTCCAGTAGTTCTAGCTACTTGGAAAGATGAGGTGGAAGGGTCGCCTGAGCCCAGATGCCACTGCACTCCAGCCTGGACGACAGTGTGAAACTTCAACTCAAAAACAAAAATAACTAAATAATAAAAAACTAAAAAAAAAAAAAAGTCCCTAATGTGAGAACAATGTTTTCTTAAAGTATTGAATTTCTCTTAGTAAAATTGTAAGAGGCATTGATGTTTAATTCTGAAATCTGTTTCTTTAACAGTCATCTTCTAAACTACAGTTTCTAGCTTTTCTAAGATCTAATTAGTTTGTCTAGTTTTGTATTGGAAATGCTATTTTGTTTCTAAATAATTTTATTTCTTGAGAAAAAACTTTTTGTTTTGAAACTTTAGCAATTTATGTTTCTGAAGTTTAAATTTGCTGTACATTGCTTCATGTGATCTGTGGGCTATATTCATTAACTTCAGTTGTTTTTCTTCTCCTTTTAAAAATGTATCTTTTTTTGCTTGAGTGGGGTAATCACTTTTCTCTTCAACCTCTCATAAACCCCTGTAACTTTTCTCTGGTCCTAACTTTTCTGTTATGGTCTGATGCTCAAATGTCTAAGTCTTAAATATCTAAGTCTCCAGTATAACTTGATTCTGTAACTCTTGGCTTTTCTGATCATGTGAGACTTGTTTAACCAGAAAACTTCTCACGCTGTTACTAAAAGCCATGTAGTTCCCTGTTCAAGGTACTAGATTGCTTGTTTACATTCCTTTATAGTATAGCTTTATACTCATAACCCTGGATACAATTCTTCCTGTGCCTGATTAAATTCAAATACCCTTTTTATTACATTTGACCTCCGGGTTATCTAAATGGGCTTCCCATAAGGAGAAATGATTACACTGTAGGAGGATTTTCTTTACCTTTTTGGCAACTAGCCGAAATAAGCTATGTTTCATCAAGTCATTTCTTTTTTTATACTTTTTGAATCAAGGTCTCACTCTGATGCCTAGGCTGGAGTACAGTGGCACTATCACCACACATCATACGCAAACTGAAATTGTCATATTACGACTTCATGGGCTCCTGTGATCCCTTCATCCCAGCTCCTAAGTAGCAGAGACTACAGGCACACACCACTGTAACCAACTAATCTTTTGATTGTTTGTAGAGACAAGGTCTTGCTATGTTGCCTAGGCTGGTCTCAGACTCCTGGGTTCAAACATTCCTCCTGCCTCAGCCTGGCAAAGTGCTAGGATTTGATAGGCATGAGCCAACCCACCTGGCCTGCAGTGTCTTTATGAGGTTTTTAATTACATTCGAAATCTGAATGTTAAAAGGATTAAGATTTTGATGTTCATATTACTTTCGTATTGCTTTTGAAGTCTTTTGATAAGATTGCCTTGGTTAAATGACTATTATTTAACATTGACATGTGATGCTTTGTCGACCAAGCGTTTGGGATCTTTTGACATCATTGGAAGCTATCCTCAGAATAAATAATTAAATATTGTTGGCTAAAATGAACTTTTGAATATTCCAGTTTGGTTTCTGAAAAACCTTAAAGAATGTATCTCTCATCGTGTAGACATGTTAACTGATTAGACTCATTTGGTGAATTGTATGGGAGGCACCACTAAATAAATAGGTGATATTACCGTGATATTATCTTTTCTTTTCTTTTTTTTTTTTTTTTGAGCTGGAGTCTCACTCTGTCGCCCAGACTGGAGTGCAGTGGCCGCTCCCGGCCACCGCAGCCTCGACCTGCTGGGCTCCGGCGATCCTTCTGCCTCAGCCTTCCGAGTAGCCGAAATTACAGGCATGTGCTACCATGCCCGGCTGATTTTTTGATTTATTGTAGAGATGAGGACTCGCTGCCCAGGCGGGTCTCGAACCCATGGGCTCAGGCAATTCACTCACCTCAGCCTCCCAAAGGCGCGGGATTACAGGCTGAGCCACCGAGCCCGGCTGATATTACCTTTTCAAGTTACATTTATGTGTACTATCTGGCAGAACAAAGAACCCTAAAACTGTAAGTAAAACCTCAAGTCTGTTTGGCTTGTCTTCCTAGTCTGAAGGGATTTTTAAATCTGAGAGTCCTATATAATCAATATAGAGAAAGAGAGTTAGGTATCTTAAAAAAAAAAAAAAACACTGTCTTAAACCTGTTATTAGATTACAGCTTGTACATTGTTTTCAAGTTTTATCAACCTGTGGACTGGATTAGATCCTGAATTCTCCTGATTTTCTTCAATATTTGGCTACATCTCTCCAGCTAAACACAAAAACCTCTGTTTTAAAAAACTGAAACTAGATACATTTTAAGGATTATCTTCATGCTTGATGTATAGACCACAAAAAATTTACTAAACTGCCCAATATCATGACCAGAGACATTCAAAATACATGCCAAAAGAAAAAGTCAATGTTTTCACACCATAGACAGATTTTTCTAAGATTTTAAAACGATAATTCATATCATAATGAAAGTTTTACCCTTTTAGTGCAATCTTTTTTCACTTGACAACATAATGCTGCAATTAATGACTTCTGTTGATAACAGAACCCAATCTAAAAGATTCCTTAGTATTTCATGGTCAGATAAGAAAGTGCCTATGTTATTTCTAATGCTACCTTTTGTTCCTGGATAAATTCTTCTGGGAAAGTTGAGACCCATATACACAAAATGAAGAAATAGGCCACATGATTACATGTCTCATTTAGTTTCCTATGGTTATTAAATTTATTAAATTAGTTGCCTTTAAATCTAAATTTGTGGCTCAAGATCATTACGCAAACTGAAATTGTCATTACTATTAATTTTACTTTGTATTTTTTTCTAAATGTTGTCTGTACTTGTTGAATCTTTGCAGAAAGAAAACTCCTTACAAAATAATATTGGCCCAGTACTTTGAGACGATAACAAAAGACTACAGAACAGACAAAATTGAACTTAATAATAGACTCCAGACAAATTTAGTCTAAAATCCACTTCTTCAAATTTTCCTTGTTGTAAAAGGGTGCTTACAGGCATATCACCACTGATTCCTAGTTACCAGTAACTTTCCTTCCCCATGTGAGATGAAATCAGCAACTGGGTTAGGTACCTGCAAGCACTTAGGGACATCAAACCTAACAAATACCTGATGAGTGATGCTTTTGGAGAAAAATCTTGGTCAAAGAAAAAAAAATTTTGAAGTTGTCACAACCGAAATGGAATTACTAATGGTAAGATAACCCTGCAAATACAACCAATAAGACAGAGTGTTCTCACACTCATATGTCCGACAATAAAAAACAAACAGAACTCTACAAAAAGTTAATCACTACCTTTCACTCACAAAAATACTATTCAAAGAACATCTGCTTAGCAACTCCCTGTGGTGCCACCCTTGTTATTAATCTTTGTAGCCAAAGGTAATTATTACAAAGCAATTATGTAATCTTCATTTTTTTCTTTAAAGAAATTTTTTCTTTACCTACATATTCATAGTATACTGCGTCTCCTGTCTTTTCATTGTAATGCACTATGCTCAAATAAATAGGTTTTTGTTTAGATAGACTCTCTCTGTCTGTTATTTAGGTTGACAATACTAAATTGAAAGTATTTCCAGTCCTCCAGGAATGGAAGAAAAGTATAATGCAATTGGTATGCTTTGGGTATAAGCCAAAAAGGCTCTGCACATCCCATGAGTTTTCTATTCCTTCATGACAAAAATAAACAGAGGACTTCAAGTTTCCAGTCGGGTATGTGAGCAGCTTGGAAGTCTCTCTACTCCATTCTACCAATAAGTCAAAATCTGAACAAAATGAAATATTAACAATTGTTTTTAGATCCATGAGAGAAATAACTCTACAGGGCAAAACACTGACGCCTCCATGCCTAACTGGAAAGACAGGTAAATACACGAAATTAGTTTATCTGGGCAAAACCTCACAAATTGAAATCTCTGTGGGAACCAGTGCCAAGATAGAAAAACCTGAACTTCATTTGACAAACTGCTTGAGGCTCAGATGAAATAACTCTGAGAGTTAAAACAACAGAGGCATCCCAGTCATGGGAGTGTGGGGATATTTGCTGAGTTTTATCTTGAAGAGTTTCATCTGGATCTTACAGTGACGATCAGAGAAAAATCACCTCTGGAATGGGGGGAAAGGACATGCATTAGAGTAATATGTTCTTTTTTTTTTTTTTTTTTGAGTTGGAGTCTCACTCGGTTGCCCAGACTAGAGTGCAGTGGCCGCTCCCGGCCACCGCAGCCTCGCCTGCCGGGCTCCGGTGATCCTTCCGCCTCAACTTTCCAAGTAGCCGGAATTACAGGCATGCACTACCACGCCCGGCTGATTTTTTGATTTATTGTAGAGATGAGATCTCGCTGCCCAGGCGGGTCTCGAACCCGCGGGCTCAGGCAATCCACTCACCTCAGCCTCCCAAAGGTGCAGGATTACAGGCTGAGCCACCAAGCCCGGCTGAGTAATATGTTCTTATTAACAAGGTTTGTCCTGAGAGGAAACTAACCAAAGTCTAATATTCTGAGATTGTATCAGAGCCTAACCGACCTGGGGTAAGTGAGACACCCAGCTCCAGTCCCCTCTAGACTTTCAGTGGAGAAAATAAGTACTCAGTTGTAGCCTTTAATCCACCTTAGCCATTCTGTCTCCCTTCACAGGAGCAGGGATGGGGACTTGGAAACACTTATAGAGTTCACAGTCTAGAGCCATAAGCTCACTAAAAGATTGAGACAATGTTTGTTCATGACCTTTGAGACACAACATCAAAGCATGATCCATTAAAGAAAGAATTGATAGACTAGACTGCATTAAAATAAAAAATAACTACTTTGTGAAAGACACTGTCAAGATGAGAAGACAAACTACAGACAGGGAGAAAATACTTGTAAAAGAAATACCTGATAAAGCAAAGTTATACAAAATAAACAGATTATATATAATTTATACATTTATGTATAATATGCAAATTTCTATCATTTAGTTTATAAATATATATATATATATATATAAAGCTTTTGACTGGTGACCAGTTAATTCAACTGACAAAATTAGAAGCTAAGTAAATTTAGCTAGATCATTAAAATTAGAAGCTTAAGTGCTGACCTTATTAGGTAAAAGGCAGGAGAGCATAAGTAAAGAATAAAAAGGTTTATTTAGAAAAATCTACTGTGTTCTTAAGACAAAAAAGAGATAAGAAAGTTTGTGATATTTGTTTAGATACATGCAAGGGGTTTTTCTGTCTTCCTTTTGACTGTGGCACTTTCTTGAAAAGGGGAGTTTTGATAGGGTTACTTGATCTTTCTTCTGGTAGTCAGACTCAGCCCAAAAAGCGAATTGATATCAATCTCATTTCCCAGGAGTTGATGCTTTTAGTCAAATAGAGTAAGCTCCAAGAAGTTTTCTTTCTGATCTGTTGAATCTAAAATGTTTTCGGCTTAAAACAACTTTCATACCGACTCTAGGTTGAAGTGGGTCCCCATAATGGCAACCATCTGTTGTTTACTATTTACCAAACCTTATTTTAAGTTTTCTGTATGTATTAACTAGTGTAATGCTCAAAATAATACTGTTAGGTATATACCATTAATATTCTCGTCCATGTTTCAGCTGAGTTTGAGAAGTCATATACTTAAGCGATAAAGACTATGGATGTTAGCACCACTCTGCTGAGGTACCACCTTTCCTGTTTGTACACTGCATCTCAGACAAAAATTCTAGTCATGTCATTTTGCAGACGACAGAGGTTTAATGTTTTTTTGGCATAACCTACAAGGAGTTGCAAATCTCACCTCTGCCTCTATTCTAACCTCAATCTTTTATATTTCTTCTTGTTTCTGAAAGTCTGTGTTAAGAGGTGCTTTCTCTTGACCCCAGGTTTTTGTAATTGTAATTTGTTCTTCCTGGAATTTTCTCTTCTTTCCTAAGTCCTACTTAATATTCAGATATTGAAGGAGTCTTTAAAGAAACTTCCTTTTATGTATACAGTGAGTGAGCGCTTCTGTTATGTTCCTTCATGGAATCTTTGAATTCTCATACCCTAGAGTGTATTGCACTGTTTTAATCTATTTATCTTCCTTTCTGATACATTAAGCATTAAGGTTTGCAGAGATCTTTTATTATATATCATGTTATCTCCAAATGAACACCATACCTGCAGCATAACAAGCACTCGAGAAAATACTACCTAAGAAAAATTTTTTAAAAGGAAGGGATGAAGGGAGAAAAAGAAGATCTTTCCATATCATCACAGCCAATTGTTAAGTGTGTGTAAGTACTTGAAAAGTTAAATGAAGAGTTCCATCATGTAAAAGAGGGTTCTTAAAAGTATAACCATGCACAAATGAAGAAAGTGGGTAGTTATTAGGATAAGAGTAGGATAATGACCAGTTTTCCTACTCTGATTTTTATTTCTATTTCTATTGCGAGTGCAGGCCAAAGTCTAGTAGAAGCACTAATCATGCTTTCATGTTGTGTTTTTCTGACCTGGTTAAAAGACATCTGTCATGTGTGAGCTGGCCAAAGGACATCAACATATGCCACTTTCAAATTAGGGATAGACTGCCAGGATTGGTCCCAGTTGCTTGCCCTTGCCAACGTTTTGTGAAACACATACTTGTTTCTCTTTAGAGTTGCCAGTCTCCAACCTACTGCGAGCCAGAGATTGAATAGATTCCACTTGGACTGCTATGTTCCCTGGCTTCCTGTCACATGTCAAGTCTTCTTATCTTCTTTTAACATCTCTACCCACAAACAGAATGAGAAGTAACACAAATAACACTGGATACGCTTGTCATGCTTTTATAATCTTGTTACTTTGAAACAACTGCATTCAAAATGGAATAATTTACCTCAAAATTTGACATAAATCTCATAATGATAGGAAAAACATTTTTTTTATTTTTTGTCAACTTGCTCGATAAGTATCAAATTCTTGATTCATAAGCTCTGAATTGTTCTTGGAGAAAAATGTAAGGATGTAGAATGAAGAAAAGAAAGTTCAGCTTGTAAGAATGACTTGTGTCCATTTCTCCAGAGGCAGCTTCAATATTTCTTTTGCCAGCCTCACGTCCAGCTGTTTCCCTAAATATGATGCAAATGCCAATGGGGAAAAATGGAGAGGAAAGGAGATCTCCTTGGGCCTGTATTCAGCAGCCAATAGCCTCCTATTATGTAAGAGTCTCCTGTCTACTCTGGATGAAGTTTAAAAAAATGCAGTGTTCACAAAAGTACATTTTCCAGTCATTTGTTCACAAACTTGTGATTCTACCATACAATTTGACATAAATTTTGAGGCTATTTTATTTGTTTTCTTTAAAAATTATTGTCATTTTACTCCTTTTTGGGCATTTGGGGTTAATTTTTGGAACACTGTTTGGAAGTCTTGCAAACGTTGTATGCATTTCTCAGTCTTTAAAAAAGTCTAATTAATTAAGAGCTGGTTATGTTTATTCTGTTGAACGATGCTTTTATGACCTAAACAAAATAATCTCCCAATAGAATAAAAACACCTGAAAGCATATACTGTGCAAATGAATAATTCAATTATAAGTTGAAAAGCATGTGATTACCTTGATAAATCAGGAAGATGTAATTTATACAATTCAGCATCCATTTTTTAATTAAATCTGAATACAGCTGCAACTTGATGCATGTAAACATAATAATGTGTTAATATTCAACTAATAACAAACTATGTAACTAAAACTTAGAAGCATTATTCTGTATTTCCTAGCAAATCAGATGAAAAGCTATTGAGAAATGATAAATAAGAAATTTATTTTTGTAGATGAAGTCACTTTAAAAATTATAATAAATGAGAATATTTAAAAATCACAATTCCTTATCCTGTTCAAATTTTGAACTTGTTCTCAAACTCAGAGACCATTAATTAAAGAAGACAACTGATTCTCTTGAGAAAGAACCTGCAATTTGACCACAGTATATATGTGTGCATACATATGTATATATACATAATATACACATTTTCTTCTAACTCTTTGCCCAAAGGGTCATATAGTCATCGTGGAGTAAGGGACAAAGTCAGATGCTTGAGACTTTTTAGATTCAATACTTTGTACCCGAGGCTCCAAATACTAACATGTCAAAATGCTTGGATTATAGATATATGGAAAGTAAGTAATATATGCTATTCGGACCCACATTCTTTTACTTTGGATACAGTGATCCTTAGATCCATCTTGAAATTATTTTCCTAAATTTTGAACCCTCTGTATATCATTATCATTCATGGGATCACCAAGACTTGTACTCTTCCTATCTTGAAAGAGAAAAGAATAGAAAAAGTTTGATCCTACTGGAATTTTCACAAATTTTGTATATAAATTTCTCTTGCCTATTCCCACTGTTTTTCCCAACTTGACTCCGAGGGATTGTGGTGATGGAACCACACATGACATGGCCTTTGACCAAGAGGATCACTTTATAGTGAATGACAAACAATGAGGGGCACATGATCACAGAATCACAAATTCCTGCCCTTACCACCTGTCAGCTCTAACCTGACAGAATTTTGGTACGGCCTGTAAAGGTTTAGAAAAAAACATGATTGGGGAAACCTCTTTGGATCCCCTCCCACTGTGGGAGCTTTTCTGCCCTCAATAAATCCTGCTTTCTCAAAAAAACAGAACCAAGAAAAAGCATGATCTTGATAAGTATACAATGTAGAGTTGGGGCACCCTAGTTGGCCTGAGACACCTCACCAGGCAAAGTATCTCAGTCAATGAAGTGTTTAAACAACTGCCTCTTCATGCTGGTGCTGCTTTGTTCCCCAAAATTGGGGTACATGAGTCTGAAAACTCAGGGGTGGAAATAAGAATGCCCATTCTCTTTATCATTTTTTTTTATCCCATATGGGAAATTTTAGTTTCTCATCTGGGCAATATTAGAGTTTGTGAGATTAGAGATTGTGGTGTGCATAGATGGAATACTTTGACTGAAGGATACAACAAAGTTTCCAGTACGTGAAATAAATAACTGCTTCTTCTTGACTGTGGCCTTCTCATGCTGATAGGTAAGAATCCAAAGAAAGGATTTCCTATCCTGAAAGGAATAATAGAGCCTTATATGCTTGATGTGCTAAGGTTGCTGATGCATAAAGAGGTTGGTGAAAATACTGTCTGGAATTCAGGGACTTAGTGTGGGAAATTACTTGTGCTTCCATTTCATGTGATTACAGTGAATGGACAACAAAACAACTATAGAGTAATAAAAACAGAGTAATCAGGAAATCAAACTCCTCAGAAACTAAGAACCAAGTCACCTCACCAGGCAAAGTACCTAGATCAGTGGAATGCTGGTCAAGAGCGATAGAACTGTAAAAGAGAGGAGAGAAATGATGAATGCACAACACAGTCTTGGGACTAGTTATAGCCATGGGAGTATAGCTTTTTACATCATCCAGGATATTCTTTTAGCGGTTGAGACCAGCCGCCATCTGGAAGCAAGAGTATGGAATCGCCACACTGGGGACTCAATGGGGACCATGAATATAGCAAGATAATATGAGATGTTATATCAACTGATGCACTGCAGCCCACTTTGGTGTGTAAGCAACTGTAGATTTTTTTTTTCCAGCACATAAACACCTTCCTGCCTTAAAATTCTGTGTTTTCCTCTTCCTCGGAGCTTTCTTGAGGAGATTATTTAGCAGCAATTGGCTACTAACTCCACAGGGGAGTTGGAAAACCCCCCACTCATTTGCCCATAATATTAATCTGCACACTAATGTCCTGATGACTGATTTCTCTTTTTTCCTTGTCTCATATTCTTTATTTCCATATTCTTTATTTCCTTATGGGTGCTTCACGGGATCACCTCTCAAATAAAGATTCACACCTAACTCTTTATCTCAGGTCTTTCTTTGGGGGAACTCAACTGGAGAGTTGGATTATAATAATCAGTCATGTCATACAGGATCCTCAGGGTCTGTTTAACTCCAGTGTATGCATCTGTCAGGGATGTGCATGTGGGTTGCTGACAATTCATAGCTGCACCTTCTCTGGAGCATTTGTACTCTCTTCTTCCTACAGGTCAGAGCTACCTTGCCTTCAACTTAGACTTGGGACAACAAGTGACCCTTCCTCAAGGTAGGATCATCTCTGTTGTAGGATTTTGGTCTAGAGCCTTTTTGTAATATCAGACCAAAGCTAGTCTTCAGATGAGGCACCTGCTTGCTTAGTGTTCCCCCCACAACCCCTTATCCTCGCTTTCTTCTCAAAAAATCGCTTTGTACAGGTGGAAAAAAAATCATTTATCAAAGCTGTGTGCCTAGAACAGTCGAACTGTTGATATTTATACTGAGTAAGGTTCTTACCTGTGTGGGAACTTCAGAGACTAGACAGATATACTACTTGGTTGTAAGGTGGAGAAGAGTTCAAAGGGAAGACAGGGACAATTAGAAATTGATTGCTCTGTGAGAAAGAAGTGGGTGCCTGCTATTCCAAGGTGTTAAACACTAAGGGAAAGCAGTGACCTAATCTCCAGAAAGATCTGAAGGATTCAAAAGCAAGCTCATTTTCTAACGTTTCATTGGAAAAGTGCGAGATAGGCCTTTCGGAGTTTCTTGGGTGCATCTCCTTTCAAAGGATGATTTGTTTGGAACCATGGGTAACAAGAAGTGCTGATCTTAGCATTGAACTCCAGGAATCACAGCATGGAGTAGCAACCACAAAATATGTCCTATGTATACAAGAGTAAACCAAACATAATACAGAGAGCCATTAGACCTGAAGAAACCTTATGAAAGAGAACAAAAATCTATACTATAATGACCTACGCAGAATGAAAACTAAAGGCCAGAGAAAAGTAATTGTGGTCAGCCTAAAAGATGGTGATTGAAGAGAGATTATGCCCAACTCTCCCTGTGAGCATACATTCACTTGCTGAAACACCAAACTTAATTCAGATGAAACTTTAGAGGAAAATGAAACATCCCTAATTTGTTTTACTAATTTATGAAAGAGAATTGTTATACAGACTTTTATTTTATTCAAAGTTTTGTCATGATGACAAATTAATTAATTAATAACATAAATAGAATAACAGATTGAGATGTAAAGGAAGATAAATTCAAATCTATCTAAAGAAAATGACAACATCTTCTACTATAAAGTAGATGATAGCAAATGATAGGAAGAAACACACACACAAAAGTGACAGCAAGTGATGGCAAAGTCTTTGGGCATTATTTATAACAAACATTATCAGATATACATGCCACCAATATGCAAATAGTTGTATTTTTAGAAAACAAAATTACTTGTTTGTCACCTTTTAAAATCAATCCTCTGCCGGGCTCGGTGTCTCAGCCTGTAATCCTGCGCCTTTGGGAGGCTGAGGTGAGTGGATTGCCTGAGCCCGTGGGTTCGAGACCCGCCTGGGCTGTGAGACCTCATCTCTACAGTAAATCAAAAAATCAGCCGGGTGTGGCAGCACATGCCTGTAATTCCGGCTACTCGGAAGGCTGAGGCGGAAGGACCGCCGGAGCCCAGCAGGTCGAGGCTGCGGTGGCCGGGAGCGGCCACTGCACTCCAGTCTGGGTGACAGAGTGAGACTCCAACTCAAAAAAATAAAAAATATAAATAAATAAATAAATAAAATCAATCCTCACTGATTTTTCCACTATATTATAGCACTTGCTCTTTCCATTATATCATGTTATGTTACTAATAAATTACTTGGAAATTTAATAAAGTATAGTATGACTCTTCCTCAAATAAATTTGATGATAAAAGAATAAAATACATTTTAATAGCTAATATGAAGTATTGCATTTGGTTTTTTTGTGATTGAAGTTTCTGCCATTTTGACTACAATTCTATAGGAATTTTGTTTTTCAAAATTGAAAATATTGATAATTTGAGTTCTTATGAGAGGCTAAAAATGACATGAAGGTAAATTAATCCAGAAATACTTGTTTAAGCTGAATATCTGCTAACAATGTAGCACAAATAAGAGATACTATCTATTTAGCAGGGATAAACAGATCACGTTTCTTTGTTTTCACAGAGGAAAAGAATCAAGGATATTTTTATATGAATAAGACTTCTGTGTTTTATTCAAATTACATATTTCTAGAACAACATGTAGACATCTGAAGGTAGAAGCTTCTTGCTCCTTACTTCTGTAATCTATAGCAGCTCTGGGATCTTAACTATCACAGTGATATTTTCAATATATAGCCTGAGAAGAGTGAGAACCTCAGAGCTTTGTAAGATTTGGAACTCAAGGTTTTTTAGTTTTCTATTTGGTGCCTTCTTAATGTTTTACTCAAATTTTTCCACCCTTAATCAGATTGGATTAACAGTAATATGCATAATATCTTTAAATTACCACCTAGTGAACACTGAATATGGAGAATAATAAATTCGAATAGATGTTAGCCATATGAAGCAAAGATATGACTTCTTAATAAAAAATATACCCCAAAGAATATTTTCAGCAGTACAATTTTATTATGAACCACATGAGTTTATCCTTTGGCATCTAGAACTATTTCCAGAAGTAGCTCTTCAAACAATTTCAAATTTTACAGATTTATTTTATCAGTAATGATTCCATACATGGGAAATAACTTTGATATATGATGTTTAAAACTGCACTTATTTTCGATGATATGTGCAAATTGCTTATTAAATTATAGCTCATGGTATACTTTCTCCATATAGTTTTCTTACCAGATACTATTTAAGGCAGCGATAATAATATTAAGCTTATTTTAAATAATTCTAACATTTCATCCTATAACTTTAGGGTACAATAATCAAAACACAAATTGATAGTATAGATCACAATCAAACTCAATGAAATAAAATAGAAGTTTGAATTATATTTCTCTGCTTCACCAAACTTAGATAGGGAAAGGAATATTTTTAAAGTAATTTCCCCCACTGACTTGGGAGTTTTGATGGTTTGTAAATATTAAAGGTTTAGAATTGCAATTCATGAATTTTCTGTATAGCAATTTCTCTGTATGACAGAAACACAATGTTTGATGGACTGCTTAAATCACTTCATTCACCACTGAACTGAAACTAAGAAGAAACATCTGTATAGAACAAAGTGACACAACTCAAACATTTCAGGAATAAAAATGAAGAGGAAATGGATGATTCATCATATCACAGCCCAAAAGTGAATTTATTTGTACAATATAATTATCTTAATTGGTGTTAGTTAAAAACGAGGCTTAAATTTGCCAGTCGTATTAAATTACTGCTAGTTAATTATGGGAGAGTCAGAAAAAATTTAACCCCAACAAATACAACCGCACCTGCAGCTCTGATTATATAAATGTATGCATTTGGAACATCAGCTTAACTAATTCCATCCCCTAGGAAATAAATGACATAATAAAATTATTATTAGTGCTTTGAAACAAGTTTTCCTTCTGCATTTCATCATTTATTCTTTTATGTCTTTATGCTATTACATGCACTAGTACCAAAGTGCTTTACACCATAAAAGAGTTCTCAACAGCTACTAGGTTAAGATTATTATACAATTATAATGTTTTAGCTAAAAATAAATAAGATTCCTTGGCCGGGTATGGTGGTTCAAGCCTGTAATATTAGCAGGTTGAGAGGCCAAGGAGAGAGGATTGCCTAAGTTCAGGGGTTCGAGACCAGCCTGGGCAACTGGGTGAGACCTTGTCTCTACAATATATTAAAAAATAAGCCAGGCATGGTAGTGCATGCCTGTGGTTCCAGCTACTTGGAAGTCTGAGGCGGAAAGATCGCCTGAGCCAAACAGATCGAGGCTGCGGTGGCTGTGAGCATGCCACTGCACTCCAGCTTGGGCAACAGAATGAGACCTCCCCCCCAAAATATATATGTGTTTGTGTGTCCCCTATATATTTAAAATAAGTCCGTTTTCCCTCTTTATTATTTCTTTTTTTTTTGTTTTCTGGCATCAGTGGCCATTTAAATTTTTTTTTTTAGATCATTTCATACTGTGGAAAAATTTGAAAGAAAAATACACATCATTCTTATATTAAGTTTACAAAGATTCTCTAAATGTTAACATTTTATCACTTTGACCTATCATTTCACTCCTCCTCTCTATATACATGCATATTATTTTTTTCTCAACTGTTGATGGCAGTTTGATATCTCTAATCCCTGAAATAACTAATTTTTTATTTACTTAAAAAATACCTTATGTATAAATAAATATAATTATCAAAACCAGGATTAACATAGATACAAGATGGGCTCGGTGGCTCAGCCTGTAATCCTGTGCTTTGGGAGGCCGAGGTGAGTGGATTGCCTGAGCCTGAGGGTTCGAGACCCGCCTGGGCAACTTGGCGAGACCTCATCTCTACAATAAATCAAAAACTAGGCGGGCGTGGTAGTGTGCGCCTGTAGTTCCAGCTACTTGGAAGGCTGAGGCGGAAGAATCGCCGGAGCCCAGCAGGTCGAGGATGCGGTGGCTGGGAGTTGCCACTGCACTCCAGTCTGGGCGACAGAGTGAGACTCCAACTCAAAAAAACAAAACAAAACAAAAACCAAAAAAACATACATATAATACTATTAATTTAATCTAATCAATATATATTATTTAGTTGTCATCAATTGTTTCTATAGTGTTCATTTTTGTAATTCTTTTTTTATTTCTAGTCCAGGTTCCAATCCAGTATGACATAATGCATTTAGTTGTCCTGTCTCTTTAGTTTTCTCTACTCTGGAATAGTTTCTCAGATTGTCCTAGTCTTTCAGAACATTGATATCTTTGAAAACTGGACCACTTATTTTGCAAAACGTCTACCAGTTTGGCTTTGTCTGATGTACCTTCTTGATTAGATGAAGCTTATGCAGTTTTAGCAGAAATACAGCAAAAGTGATGTTCTGTTGTTCTTGGTGCACCATAGCAGGAGGTGATAACTTGGCCTTTTTAAGCAGTCTCGCTTAAAGACAGTCTTACTCTCATTCTTGTCCCAAGACCCTTCTTCTCAGTGGGTATAACACGTTACTAAACTATAGCACTTATTGCTTTTTTGAGGTTCAGGATTTTTTTTTTTTTTTTTTGAGTTGGAGTCTCACTCTGTTGCTCAGGCTGGAGTGCAGTGGCATGCTCCCAGTCACCACAGCCTCAATCTGCTGGGCTCAGGCGATCCTTATGCTTCAGCCTACCAAGTAGTTGGAACTAAACAGACGCATTCCACCACCCCCGGCTAATTTTTGTGATGTGTTGCAGAGACAAAGTCTCACCAAGTTGTCCAGGCTGGTCTTGAATCCCCGGGCTCAGGCAATCCTCTCACTTCAGCCTCCTAAAGTGCTGGGATTACAGGTTGAGCCACAGTGCCCAGCCAAGGATTTTTTACTCTTTGATGGAGTTTACACTAGATTTACTGATTTTCCTTCTGATGTTTTATTCTATTTATTTCAAATATATATTTAAAATTGATGTTTATTAGCTTTTTTCCTATCTTTTTTGATTTATCATTCATTGAACTTGGCTTAATGAAGTGCTTCTATTCTGTCTTCCATCACCTGTGCAATAGAAAAACAACAGAAATATTGAAGAAAAAGGAGCAGAAGGAGGAAGAGAAAAAGGATAAGGAAAAGGAGGAATATGTGGGAGATGGAGAGGAGAAGAAGGAGAAGGAGAGAGGGAGAAAGAGAAGAGGGAAAGGGAGAGGGCATAGAAGGAGAAGAAGAAGAATGAGGAAGAGAAGTGGGAGAGGAATAGTACAAGGCTCATCTCTACAATAAATCAAAAAATCAGCCGGGCGTGGTAGCGCGCGCCTGTAATTCTGGCTACTCGGAAGGCTGAGGCAGAAGGATCGCTGGA
>NW_007258432.1:84282-174857 GCF_000164805.1 Carlito syrichta | reverse complement strand
AAAAAAAAAAAAAAAAAAAAAACCTCCCACAAGGCTACTGAAATATCTGTAAAACTTAAAATAGCCTGTAATACCTTGCTTGACATAAATAACTTCAATTTGTGAAAAATCCTCCATCTTAGCTGCTAGTGTGTTACCCAGATATAACACCCTCCCCCCCCGCATGTGACTGTTAAAACTTTCTCATGGTCACAGACTACATCCTTGGCCCCCTCGGCTGTTCCCTCTGTAGTTTGTTTCCATATTTTGTTCCCTTTTGTTTTTAGTTCCTTGTTCCTTCACCCCCCTCCCCTGGCTGCCATGTAGTCAACTAACGGACTTTGCCTATATAAGCTTCTTGCTGATTCCTCTAAGTGCCGAGAGCTTTTATGGCAATAGCTTCTCTCGGACACCGGCTTAAATAAAGGGTGCAAAATTCGAACCTGGTGTGCTGGCAATTTTCCTTTCTCGCAGTTCAGTCATAACACTACCACCCAAAATTCACTTTTTAAACCTACCCCCCCCATGTATCTTAAGATTTTGTTTTCCTTCATAAAGGTCAATAACTTTAAAAAGATCAAAATTCCTTAGTAAATCAATTGTTGAGAAAAAAATCAAAATTCATTAAACTGTTATACAATCTCAGAATAAATCTCAGAAAATCTAACATCTCAACAAATGTAATTTCCTCTGACTCTAGTCTTTAAAAAATGTACTTTTCCTTAATCTATAAGAGGTAGAATACTGTATCCCATTGAGTCATTCTATAGTTTGATAATAAAGCATGTAATTGAATAATTCTACAGATCAGTGATTTGATCAAAACAAATTGGGTTATTGAAATTCATTTCTCTTTAATCCACAAATGATGCAGATTTTTCAGGTCAGCCTGGGCTTTGAGATCGTCAGCTCAATGGGTCAACCAGCCAAGCCCCAGAGAGGGTCATGGAAGGACTGGTAAGCATAAGTCCTGAAGTGTCAGCTCAAATGGGTTGGAAAGCCAAACCCTGAGAGTGTTGTGACTTGGTGGGCTGGCAAGCCTAGCCCCTGAGGTGTCTCAGTTATGGAGTTTCACCTTCTTCTGGCAGCTCTCCTGGTTTAGTCAGCTCTGCAGCTCTTCAGGTCACAGCTCTTCAGGGTCAAGGTTCTTGTCTCATGCCCAGGAAGAATGAGGGACGTGGACAGCCGGAAAGTGAGAAAGCAGGATTTATTGAGAGGACAGAGAAGCTCCCACAGTGGGAGGGGACCCAAAGGGGTTCCCCGTCTGGGGCCGAAAACCTGGTGCTTATATAGCCCTAAGTCCAAGCCGATTGGCTAGCACTAGTTGTGAACTGTAACTGTTCTGATTGTCACTATTAAGGTAGGGACCTAATGGTGAGCTGATTGGTTGCTTTTTGATCCCAGCAATGAGTACCTAAGCGCTAACTTGAGAGACTTGTAGGGAGCTTGTTTACCGATGGTGAGCCAGAGAGACCTGCCAGAAATTTACTATATTGTTACCAGAGGATCCGCCTGTCTGCCTGCCTGCCAGCCAGGCAGTCTGCCTAGCCTTTCTCTAGCTATCCCCTGTCTCATAATGAAATTATATAGCAGTCCTGTGGCAATGTAGTTGGTGTTCGAGGTTACCCCCAACATTTTAAAATGTGTTTATTCCTATTGTATACCTACTGGCCATGGATGTAATATTGGAGATGTAAACAAAATTCTGACTCCTTGAACATGAGACATAAGTAACCGATCCAAGGTTCTGTAGTTAAGCGAGCTCTTGTTGCTCTACCATTTTATCATTTAAACTCCACGAGGGTGAATGAAAGTTAATGAATTTAATCATTTTTGTTGATTTCCGTAAAAGAGTCATTTTGATACACATTCAAAATAAAATTTAAAAAACACTATTTCAGCTTGAGTCTTTATGTCTCTTATGTCTCATAAGATACACTTGCTTTCAAGGGAGAGATTTGCAATTTACCAATGGAGAATAATCGTGGAACTGCTATCATGATGCCTGATATCTAGACGGCATCATAATCTTTCCTCTAAAAATTCAACTCAGCTTTCTTGAACACGTCTATGGTTTAGAAAATCCACCTTTCTCTTTTTCTTGATTTTTTTCTTTAAGTGTAATTGACTTATCATATATAACGCACACAATGATTATGTTATAGGCTTGAAATAGATGGAGTGCTCTTTCTCACAAAAGTGATCACCTTATAATTTAGTAACACATTCACGTGCACAAGGTAACAGAATCTGAATGTGTCCTTTTCAAACTCCCTGAACCAACTGGTGCATTCGTCTCCCCATTATTGTGAGGCTTGGATTTACTTGATCACAACTCATATCTGCCCTCTTCTCCAGAGAATTACCCTCAGTCAAGCAGTATTCACCTCCATGGGAGTTAGATGCCCACTCCCTGTTTTTAGGGCAGACTTTAGCCGGTTACTGACCAGTAAAGGGTTCAAGATAACTTCTTGCAAGGCAGCACTGACTTGGGTGCAATGTGTACTCTATAACTTCCGCATGGGACCAAACTGAAACAAATCTCTAGTTGCCATGACATTATTGCTTGAAGTTTTTCTCCTGACCTTTATTGTTTAGCTCCTTTCCCTTCTTCTGAGAGCTTTTCTCCAACGAGTCACTTGAAGAAAAACCCTTTCTTAAATTCTGTTTCTAAGACTTCATCAATGATGCACTGGAATGGGATACAGCAAGTTGAGAATGTATTAATAACGCAATGCCCTTGGTGTTTGAGATAAAAGAGGGAGATAGCAAGAATAATAGAACAGTAAAGTTGAATGACTGTTGCTAAGTGCCAATGATCAATGGATCTGAGAAAGTAAAAGTCAGAATGCTTCCTTGGCTGTTTTTAGAGACACTTGTCTTCTGCAGAGTGTGAAGAGAGTTGGATTTGAGGCTTAGGGCATAATTGTGGAAAGTAATAGAAATTCAGAAAGGCAATTCTTCCCTATGGCAGAGTCAATGAAATTAAAGGACAGCAGAGAGACATGAGATTTGAGATGGTGATACAAGGGTACACGCACCAGGATCCTGAATGCCTGGATCCCCTTTGTTAAAAAGTGGCAACCTTGCCGGGCTCTGTGGCTCAGCCTGTAATGCCGCGCCTTTGGGAGGTTGAAGTGAGTGGATTGCCTGAGCCCACGGGTTCGAGACCCGCCTGGGCAACTTGGCGAGCCCTCATCTCTACAATAAATCAAAAAAGTAGCTGGGCGGGGTAGCGCGTGCCTGTAGTTCCAGCTACTTGGGAGGCTGAGGCGGAAGGATCGCTGGAGCCCAGCGGGTCGAGGCTGCGGTGGCCAGGAGCGGCCACTGCACTCCAGTCTGGGCGACAGAGTGAGACTCCAACTCAAAAAACAAAACAAACAAAAAAGTGACGACCTTTTGCTTGAAGATTATGAAAAGGCTAATTGGCAGGACAATGCTTTCTCTTCACTGGATCTGTCTATACCTCCTCTCCTTGCCAACAGACCAACAAATATGGTCATGTCTCAGCATGACAAAACTAGACAAGTGCCTGGTCTACTAAAAGAAGAAAGGAGTTTTAAACCAGAGGAGATGCAAATATATACTGACAGAAGCATGGCAGTACGCCTGGAGGGCTTATTTTAAGGAAACTGAGTGATGTGTGTGTGTATACACTTATTTTGAAAGTGAATAATGGAACATTATCTGGTGACTCGGGATTCTGGAAAAGTCCTCAGAGCCAGTTCTGCTATATTGTTGGAATGGCATGTAATAACTAGGAAAAGAGCAATGGCCCACGGGACCAAAATTTCAAAGAAGAAATGCTAAAATGTAAGACACAAGAAACCACTAGCTAGCTTGGTTCCTAGATATAACTAGTGTGACACTTCTTACAATGGTTATAATGACAGTGTCGTGAAGAGGGGTACTGACATCATGGAGAAATTCAATGGTAGATGTTCTCCGTGGACTGATATTAAAAGTAGGAGATGCTGTTTCATAATTGAACTCTCAAATTAAGGATAACATGATGTCTGAAATAAGTCAGGGGGCAGCATTTCAACCCCAGTGATAAGATGAACATCATTTCCCTTATGGAAAGTAAAACCAAAAGGGCTGTGAATGATGTCCTGTGTAACACCACCTTAATCTGCTGAATCCACTTTATGGCAAAAGAAATGAAGTGGTGAGCACATGACTACAGGATCCACTGGTTGTACCATATGCCACATTTTGAAAATACTATTTTATCCTGGTCCAGCATAGTTAATAGAAACGATGGCGTATTTACACTGAGATGATATACTGAAAGATGGCAAATTGCGAGGAAATACACATGCAAAGGAATGCACCATGTGATTTTGTATTTTGCCCTTTAAGATCTATAAGGGAAATGAAAATTACAAAGACTCTGGAATTGGGTGTTCACAATGTCTTTCATACACTGAAGAGAGAAAATGGCCAGCTTATATAGCCAATTCCTGATTCCTTCCCTTTATTCTGGACTCTGCTCAGATGCTAAGTCTCTAGAGAGATTTATGTCCAACTAATTACTGAGGACTTTGAGCATGGTAGAACTCAGTCTTGTCTGATTCAATATCCCTTTAATGGGAATCATTTGTTTGACCACTCTACAATGACCTATCAAGAATTTATCAGAACTGGGCTACATTGGAGGCTCTCTCTGCTCACTCCATTCGTCCATGTTTTCCCTGATAGATCAGAATTTTTATCTTGATCTGGCCCTTAATCAACTTAGTAGCTTCCACCAAGGTCATTTTATCTAGCTTTGTGATAGTAAACACAGCTGAGGCGCCAACTCCATACCTAATAGTAAGGGTCATGGAGCTTAAAAGATATCCAAATTCTTAGCCAACTCAGTTCTGCTATAGCAAGATTAGAGCTCTGGTTGGAGAAACCTAAGGTGTGAAAACATAAAATGAAGACATCTGAATGAATGTCCTAATAATTTTGTCTCAACAGATTCCTCTAAGTCCACAAAGCCTACAGAGCTGGCTCACTATGCTAGAGTAAGAGCTATGACTTTTGCTGTGCAGGAACATTCTGCAGAGGCCTCTCTTTTTCAAGGAAACAGGTACCCTTTAAGGAACTTTACCCATCATCCATTGTGGCTACCATGTTGGTGCTGGGCCTGATAAACAGTAAATATATTTTACCCTAAAAAAACATAACTATTATTAGTAAGCACACGTCAGTAGGAGAAGGAGAGTAACCCTGGGGTTTAATTCATCAAAACAGTGGTAATATATAGGTAAGAATTCATTGGCTTAGCATTGGCAGGAATGTCAGGTGATAGGGAATGGATGGCTTTTAGAATGGCTCTTAAAAACTGGAAGAAAGTGATAGCTGAATTTGAGTTAAATGAAAGTGCCCACATTTCACTGACAAAGAAAGGAATAAAAGGGCTGAGGAAATAGGCACACTGGAACAAATACCAATTTTAGGCCAAATGGTAATGTTGTATGAGAGAGTTCAGAGAAAATAATTTTTTTTTATTTTAAATTTTAAAGATGTGAAATGCAATTCAGGGTTAGTTATACACATGTCCATTTTGCAGGTCCTCTTGTTGATAAGAAAATAACTTCAGCCGGGCTCGGCGGCTCAGCCTGTAATCCTGCGCCTTTGGGAGGCTGAGGTGAGTGGATTGCCTGAGCCCGCGGGTTCGAGACCCGCCTGGGCAGCAAGACCTCATCTCTACAAGAAATCAAAACATCAGCCGGGTGTGGTAGCGCATGCCTGTAATTCTGGCTACTTGGAAGGCCGAGGCGGAAGGATCGCCGGAGCCCAGCAGGTCGAGGCTGTGGTGGCCGGGAGCGGCCACTGCACTCCAGTCTGGGTGATGGAGTGAGACTCCTACTCAAAAAAAAAAAAAAAAAGGAAAATAACTTCATCTAAGCCATCATGAATGACTGGTGAGAGGATTACCAGTAGGACAAGTAAATTCAGTGATGACTCTCAGTGTAGGCAGATCCACCTACAGGGGAGGAAAGATGTTCACAGAGGTGGGTTTGTTAACAGTCATAAAGATATTGAACATGCAAAGTAATAGGGTCAGGAGGCATTTAAATGCTGGTAGATGGAGGGATAAAATTGTGATAATTACCAGACAAGTTAAAAGAGAGGCCAAGGGACTTTTCTGGTCTGCGGGGAGTTTTGAGATGGTTAAAAAATACAGTATTGCTGGAGTTACAGTGGGTGGATATGCAGCATAAAACTATGTTAGATAATAGCTACAATCAGAAGGCAAGAATAAAACAGCAGACATCATTGCAATGGAATAAAATAATCTTTGCCCAGTTCCTGCACCTGAGTCAATTTTCATGTCTGATATCCACTGATAGAAGAACTCTGCCACATTACAACAAGTATTTACTGTAATAATCCTCCCCTGTAGATATCCCTAAATGACTCATAGATATTTTTCTTCAGTGATAAAGCACTAAAGAAAGAATAATATGAAGCATTTACAGTACTATTGGAACAGGGTCTTAGTTGACATTAGTCCCTGAAGAAATTAAGTTTATAAGTTGTTTTATACCCATTGAGTTGATAAAAAGCACACATCAACTTATATAAAAATTCCTGAGTAAAAAAAAAAAAAAATGGAATATATTTTGCAAAAAAAGAGCAATTAATTGTGGAGAGTGATAATCACCGTGGATAGTACATTTTTACAAAAACATTTTTTTACTGTGTATAAATTGAAGAATATGGATAATTTCTAAAATAGGAGATTGCACATCAAATCAAATAGCAAACTGAGATGAAATTGATCATTGAAAAATTAGAGAAAGAAATTGGAAACAAATCAATACCATGTAGAAGTAATAAGTTTATTAGAAATGAAGGGAGGCAAACTATATAAAACTAACTAAAAAATCAGTATTTAAACAGAAAAGAAGAAAAATTACACTAAATAAGAGTGACAAGACCAACACCTAAAAATAATAAGAGAAAATAAAATAGATACTAAATCATGACAATAGAAATCTGATTTATGAATTTGATTTCTATGTTTTAAAAATTGAGGAATAAAAAATTTAATTAAAGAGAGATTAGGTACATAAAATTTCAAGAGAATTTGATATTGGGCAATGAAGACCAAAATATAAATTATGATGATATCGTAATGTCAGAAAGCAGAAAGGACTCTGTAAATGCTGAAGAATAATAACCACCAGCTCTCATATATATATATATATTGGGGAAAAAGTATATATATATATATACTTTTTGTAGATGCAGTAATATATATATATATGTACTTTTTCCCCTATATATATATATATATATATATATATATATTACTGCATCTACAGCACAGCAAATTTTTATTAAAAGGTGTAGATTGAAGTAACATCTATATAACTTTGAGAAATAAAATGTCTATACATCTAGAATTTTTTCTAAAATATGTAAATTATTATTAGTAAAAAGCTGTTTTCAAATGAAAAGTGAAAGAGAAAATGTTGCTTTTGTCTGCACTGATCATTGTGATGTGTTACATCCAGATTGTCCTCCAGGATTAAGAAAAACTCTTTGTGTCATCTTTGATTTCTTTAAGCAATGTTTTGTACTTTTCGTTGCAAAGTCCTTCACTTCTCTGGTTAGGAAGATGTCGAGGTGTTTCTTTTTTTATGTCTATTGTGAATGGGATTGTGCTTTTTATTTGGTTCTCTGCCTGCTTGTTATATAAGAATGTAACTGTCTTTTGCACATTTATTTTGTATCCTGATACTTTGCCAAAGTACTTTATCGGTGCAAGAAAGTTTTTGACAGATTCTCTTGGATTTTGAAGTTATAGAATCATATGATCAGCAAAGAGGGTTATCTTGACCTCCTCTTTGGATACCTCTGATTTTCTTCTTTTGTCTGATTACTCCAGTTAGGACCTCCAACACTATGTTGAACAAGAGAGCTGAAACTGGGCAACCTTGTCTTGTTCCGGTTTTCGGGGAAATGCTTCCAATTTTTGTCCATTTAGCAATATGTTGGCAGTGGGTTTATCATAGATGGCGCCTACTCTTTTGAGTTATGTTCCTTATATACCTAGGTGTTCAAGGTTTTTGTCAAGAAGGGATGCTGGATTTTATCCATGCTCATGAATTGGAAACATCAACATTGTTAAGTTGTTCATTCTGCCCAAAGCACTCTATAGATCTAATGCAATAGCCATTAAATTACCAGCATCATTCTTCTCAGACCTGGAAATAACAATACAGAAATTCATATGGAATCATAAATGACCATGAATAGCCAAAATAATTATCAGCCAAAGAAACAAAGTGTGATGTATTATACTTGCAGACTTAAAAGTTTATTATAAGGCTACAATAATCAAAAGAGCCTGGTATTGGTACAAGAGCTGGCATATAGACAAATGGAACAGAATAGACATTCTGGAAGCAAAACCTCAATTTTTCAAGCAATTCATCTTCGGCAAAGCCTCCACTAACAACCACTGGGGAGAGAACTTTTACAGTAAATGGTGCTGGGAAAACTGACTGACCACATGCAGAAGATTAAAACAAGACCCCTACTTATCACTATACACAAAAATCAACTCTAAATGGATCAAAGACATAAATGTAAAACCTCAAACTATAAGAATCTTAGAAAATTTAGGAGATGCCCTTATGGAAATTGGAACTGGCAACCAATTCCTGATTAAAATCCCAAATATCCATGCCATAAGAGATAAGATAGACAGACAGGACCTCATCCAATTAAAAAGCTTCTGCAAAACCAAAGAAACCACCAGGAGAGTGGGGAGACAGCCCACAGCTGGGAAAAAAATATTTGCTACCTGTATATCTGACAAAGGCCTAACATCTACGATCTACAAGGAACTCAAACACGCTGAAAAGAAAAAAACAAACAGCGCTACTAAAAAGTGGGCAAAATATATAAATAGACACTTCTCAAAATAAGACATACGAGCAGCCAGCAGATACAAAAACAATGCTTAGCCTCACTAATCCTCAAAGAAATGCAAATTAAAACTACACTGAGATATCACCTAACTCCAGTCCGGATGGCCATTATCAATAACCCCCCCCCCCAAAAAAAGAAGAAGAAGCTGGAGAGGGTGTGAGGAAAAAGGGAACACACTTCTACACTGTTTGTAGGAGTGTAAACTAGTACAACTTCTGCGGAAAACAGTGTGGTGATTCCTAAAAGTTCTAAAAATTGACCTTCTGTTCAACCTAGCAATCTCCCTTCTGGGAATATATCCAGAGGAACTCAAATTATTCTACAAAAAAAGATACCTGTGCATGCATGTTTATTGCAGAACTATTCACAATAGCAAAAACATGGAACCAACTGTGCTGCCCATCGAAAGTAGACTGAATTAAAAAATGTGATACATATACATGATGAAATATTATACAACCCTAAAGAAGGACAAAATTATGAACTTCACAGCAACTTGGATGGACTTAGAATCTATAGTACTCAGTGATCTGTCACAGAAACAAAGAACTGAGTGCCACATGGTCTCATTTGTAAGCAGACCCTGAACAATTATCATAATACTAAAAGAAAGGGATTGGCAGTAGTGGGAAACCGCCAGGGGTGGGGGAGGGGGTACACATCACCAATACGGGTACCTGATCTCAAACCAGGTAAAGTGGGAACTAAAGTGAAGCCCAAACTTTACCTGTAAAATGACTATTTGTATACCTAACCAAAAATGTTTCTTGAGTTGTTGCTTCTGGTGGCAGAAAGCTCATAAACATCAGTCTTTCAGTATTAACACATTTTAAAAATTACAGCTAAACCTCTTTTAAAAGTGTTATCTCCAAATATAGTTACATGGCTGGAGGATGTAAAATTTCAACATAGAAATTTGGTCAGGGGGGCACAATTCAATCCATAACAATTGTCAAATGTATTCGGTTTTGAAATGGCAGCTTCTTGGATGTGCAGCTAAATATAACAAAATTAGGGACTAGATTATAACAATCTGATGGCCCCTTTTGATCTAATTTTTGTTTCATTAATGGAGTATGCCATAAGGATTTGGAGTATGCTTAGATGCAACCTCCAAGAGCAGCCTGCTTGCAATGACTGGTAAACATGAGGGTATACAGCCAGTTCCTCTTGTTTTGAATCAGGATGAATTCTTGTTTTGAATCAGGAAGGGTCATCCAAGCTTCAGAAGGCCCTCCTAGAAGAGATAGGAAGAGAAGAAGACAGAATAGAAGGAAAGAGGAAAGACACACACACATACACACATAAAGAGAGTGAGAAGCAACAGGTGAATTAAAGTAAAATTCATAGAGGTATGCTTTAGTAGGGAAGGTTAAATTAGACCTGTAAGATAATTTAAATATAGATATATGACTAGAAATGTGGCAGGTTTAGGTTATAAAGAATAAAAAAAAATTTACAGATTAAAGAAAAAAAAAAATAAACCAAAAATAAAAATAGAACATTTTTTTAGAAATATTTATATATTTCTAAATTTCTATTGTCACAATCTGATGGACACATTTGATCTAATTTTTGTTTAATTAGTGGTGTATGCAGTAAGGATTTTCTATGTCTTATGTGATCTGATACATGATGCTACTACCAGTTTGGAATATGTGGAAGGCTAAGATTCAGAACCCTTCAGCAATAACAGACACTATTTGGCTAATACTGCTAAGAAAGAGATCCAGACTTCAAACAAGGATGTGAATCCAGTTATTTGGCATGAGATTTTAAGGAACTTCAGCATAATTGTGCATAGAAGATGATTTCATATGCTTGTGACCTTGATTTCTTCATAAGAGGAAAGGTTTATTTTCTGAAATTGAACTTATTTTTTTTTAATTGAACATTGTCTAAGTCACATTACAGCCTATCAGGTAAATTTGTTTGAACAAGTTACTTAACCTAATGACATATTCAATATAGCATGGAAACGAGAATATGGGATGAATATGGTTATGGTAGCAGCTCACTTTGGTGAATGCTTCATTGATGCAAAGTCTTGACATGTAACCAGTAACTTTTATTCATAAATAGAAAATGACCCAGGGAAAAGGCTTAAGGGGCAAAGAAAAGGAAGTGTGTAGATGACTATATTAGATTCAAACAGAGCAGTAAAAGACATCCTAAAAATTATATTTATCTAATCTAGTTAATCAGATAAGTAAAACTGATGGGGACTGAAGTAGGCTTTCTGGCATATTGTATTAGTATTTATATACCTGGCAAAACGAAATTGATAAAATAAGTCGATTAAGAATTTATCATGCCAAGCCTAAGCCATAATTTAGCCCTTAACAGTTTTTGTTTCAGAATCACTAAATAAGAAGTAAATTTTCTAAAATTAAAAAATCAGTAAGTAGAATTTTTTAAAAATTTGAATTAATAACAGATTAAATACAACTAAAAAAAGATGTGATGATGGATTCAAAGTAATTAAGTATTCTTCTAGAAGTAATTTCAAAAAGGGGAAAAAATCAGAGTTAAAAAACAGTTGATAGAAGATAGAATGAGAAGAAATTTGGCATCTTTAGTTAAAATTTCAGATGGTGATAATACAGTCCTTGAAACTAGAAAAAAAATCTATTCAGTGAAAAAACAGCTCAAAATTGGAGAATTGTTGAATTCCACCAAGCACTTAGGTTTGAGAACCTCAAAAACATTCTCTCTTATAAAGAAAAATAATTTTTAGAAAAATTGCTTTTAAAAAGTCAGTGCAGTAAAACAGACAGTGGGAAAGACAGAGAAGCTAGAAGGAAACTGCTGTTGTGAAAAGCAAACAAACAAACAAACATACAAACTGAACTGTGAACCTAGCCACAGAAACCAGGAAAAACTGAAATATTATCTACATTGTGCTAAAAAAAGTAATAGTCTACTTAGAGTTCTATATCCAGAGTCAACCTTCAAGAAGAGGATAATAATGACATTTACAGCTGAACAAGAACTGAGAGTTTACAACAGCAGACCTCACCAAACAAAAGAAAATTCTGAAGTATATACTTCAGGTATGGGGAAAGTGATTTCAAGTAGAAGAGCTGTGCAATGGTTTGAATGTGACCCTCAAAAAGCATGTCTTAGAAACCTAATCACCAAGACAACAGTGTCAGGAATTGGGGCCTAATATAAGGGTTCTGCCCTCATGAATGAATTAATGCCATTATTAACTGAGTGTCTTATAAAAGAAGCAAAGCTATGGTAATATATTTATGCTTTTGACTTAAATAAGAATTTGCTTTTTTAAATAAAAAACCATGTCAATTTTTAAACTTTTCTTTTACAAATAAAATATTAAAAAGTGCTTAGGTAGTTTTATTAAAAATTATCACTATATATTATGGTTAATTTATGATTATGATGCTGAGTCCTATTGAAATGAATGTTCTTAATACTATGATTAAAATACTTCCCAATATAATGTACAATATATTAAAATCAGAATGAGCTATTCTCAAAAAATAAATATTTTGCCCGGTAGTCACTTCTACTCAATAGTTCTCTTCTCAAAAATATTGTAAGTTATACTTTGCATTAGAATTAATAGAAAATATGCAGATTTTCCCATTAATAAAAAATTATATTAAAGTATAATAATTTCTGGAATTAGATAAGGTTGTTTTTATAATATTATTTTTAATCTCACTTCATGTTTTATTACTTCACCACTAGTATGTGTTGCTTTAATATATATTTTAATACATATTATATTATAATAAACTCAATATAAAATTTCAAGAAAATTTTAATTGAATGGGCATTTATATTCTATAATTTTAATAAAAGTACATGGGTATAATAGAATACTATAAACATCAAACATCAAAATGCAAACAGTGTCACTAGACCTAATATAAAAGTATACAGTTTACATTCCAGTCAATAAAAACAAACTCTAGTGAATTAAGAGGAATAGGATAAATTAATACATTTCTATAATAAAAAAAGTGTCTTAAAATAATGTTGTGTATAAAAGAAATAATAACATAAATCAACTTCTGATATTTTCTAGTTTCTTTTTTTTTTTTTTTTTTGAGTTGGAATCTCACTCTGTCGCCCAGACTGGAGTGCAGTGGCTGCTCCCGGCCACCGCAGCCTCGACCTGCTGGGCTCCGGTGATCCTTCCATCTCAGCCTTCCAAATAGCCAGAATCACAGGCATGTGCTACCATGCCTGGCTGATTTTTTTTGATTTATTGTAGAGATGAAGTCTTGCTGCCCAGGTGGGTCTCGAACCCACGGGCTCAGGCATTCCACTCACCTCAGCCTCCCAAAGGCACGGGATTAACAGGCTGAGCCGCCGAGCCCGGCTCTAGTTTCTTATTACTACAAAAAGTGGTGATAAATATTACATATGTCATTGGGAACTTTTCTTGACCAGTCTGGATAATATTGTCTTGAAAAAGTTCGTTTCCTATTTTCAAGCATCTTTCCTTTGCTCATGTACTTGTTCAACATTTTCAAGTACTCAGATTTTAAAGCTCAGTTTCTGGAAAAGTTAATGCTTTCTTTCACAGGATCAGTGATTTCTGTCTGTTATTGAACTTTGTATAACCCTCACACACTCCTTTTTTTTTTTTTTTTATAATCTGATCTTTTTTTTCTTATTTGTGTGTCGTGTTGTCACTGGGAGATCGGAATGTATCAGAAAGCTGTAGGACAGAAAATTCATTTTAAAATCCTCTAAGAAAGAAGAGTCAGTATCTGCTGTGAGTGGAGCTAAGTGCTCTTCTCTTATTTACTCCACACTGCAACTTCCCATACAATAATGTTTTATAATCTTTTTGTAGCGGTAGTTGTGGCATTGATGCTTCATGTAATGTTACTGTTTATTAGTTTTCTAAAATATTCAGAACATATGGGCCACTGTTGTGTACTTCTTTGCATCAGGAATGATCTACTTAATAAAGATGTTTTGCTTGTTTGAATTTAATAACCTGGTGTTGGCTGTAAGGAGAAATATTGAAAGTCAAAATCAGAAGCTATCTTCTACTGCTACCCATTTCACTCTTTGTTATGTAAGTATCATTTTTATAGTGCCTGAATAATAAAGGAAATAAGCACATAAAGAAGTAATGAGCATTTCTTTAAATATTTATTCAACATGACAAAAATTTCTCTCTCTACAGCAGTTAATCCATAGTATATTATATGACTAAAATGAATAAATATATCTGCAATATAAAATGCTACTCTGACTTGATGCTTTGAAACATACATTTTCAGTAATGATTCACTCTGAGAAATACTGTACTGAGAGAAGACAATCATAATTTTTAAAATGTCAATTTTATTCTTATGTAACGATTACTTTCACTGACAGAAAAACTACTTTATAGAACTCTTAAATGTAGTCAACTTTCTAAAAAAACTTAACAATTGAAGGAAAAAGATTGACAGGTATATAGAACACTTCTTTTGGAAAAATATGTTTAAATAATATTTTTCTAAGAGCATTTTTATACTTACAGCATTGTAAAGAGTTTGAAACTTTTTTATATATTCATTTATAATCAGAGGTTAAACAATAATTTCTACTTGCTTAATTTGTTTATGTTGAAAGATTTCATCAGCATATAGTTTATATAAATCTTCTAAGCACCAATAGTATTTTTGTGTACATACATAAACATATCTATGTGTATTCTTGTATCAAAGTATTTTGAAAAGCATTGAGCTTATTGATATATAAACAAGAATGTATTGTGCTAATATGTGCAATTAAATGTTTGAATTAATTTTAATATAAAATAAAAAACTATCAATAGATCACAATCTTACCTGAAACAGATTAGTCATTTTACTGCGGTCCTACTGTATTACAACCATCAAAATGCAGTTATAAACAGTGACAGAACATTCTATTTGTTTAAAAATAGGATGTATGGTTCAAAACCTTGTATAAATCATTAGAATAAGGTTGAAAGTGATATCGAAAATTGTGAGCTGTAATAGGATGTGCCAAAAAGAATTCCAGACAACTAAAGGCAAATTTATTTCAGAAACCTAGTGATTCAAATGTCACAGCAAGACAATAAAACATAATTAGCATCTATTAGATATATATACAATATTTATATACTTTTATAAGGCATCCTATATACAATTTAAAAAATCCTGAAGCAAACAATAAATATATGTTAGATAAGTGTTTATATTTTTATTATATTATATCGTTATTATATTATATGCTATTATATATTATGCTATTTATTATTTTTTTAATTATCTCTTCAATTTTAATTGAAAATAGTTGGGATTATTCTTATATTTAATTATGGAGGATCAACAAAGCTGTTATGTTAGTTAAAATACTAACTGTGGTGTTAATAATAATAGCACTTTTAGGTGCTGTATTACACTCATGTGTAGATTTAAATTTGAAGCCAACAGGCTGACTTTTGTGTTTACCTTTTAAGGACTTTGTTATATGGTTTTCTTTATATATATATATATACACAAATTTTTCCTCAATTGCAATATACTAAAAATAAGACAATATTAGTTTGAGATGTATTAAAAATAGTTTGATTATTGAATAATTCAATTGTCCATCAAAAAAATTAAAGCAATTATGTTTTATCTTCTTGTGGCAATTACACCATATAACTATAGAAATTAGGATAATGGCAAAAGCAAAGAAGCTCTACATCTTCTTGTAATTTAAAAAAAATTTTTCTAACTGTATCTCTGGGGAAGTAAAAGTCAGAAGATATCTATTTTATTTGTTTTATTTTGGTGCTCACCTAATTAGTAACCAATTGATTTACTCATTTTTCATCGTATTTCTGTGGTCTTTTGAATGTTAATATTCTATAAGTTTTTTCCCTTAGATTTTATTCAATTCAAGCAAACTGAAGTCCTCACTATTTTTAATATAACATATCTTTTCATACAAATGGGTCTAAATATGGTTCAGTGTCTGTTCTACCCTCATGTAAATATATTGTATCCAGCAGATATTTACACTGAGAATAAGATTTCATAAGCGCCGTGATATACACTATATTGCTTGACTTTATTAAATTCATTTTATGTCATGTCAGTTAAAAATGACTTTTATTTTTAACCCAAATTAGTCAGAAATTAATGATTATTCTCATTATGTCCACAAATGAAATTAAATAATGTATTTCCTAGTCTAGGTTTGTATGTATTTAAAAAGGAATTTATTTTCCATTTTTCTGTAATATCAGATTAATTTTACTCAAATAAAATGTAGAATCTGCTATCATGAAATCTGAAGTTTTCCCATGTCAATTCACAACCATTTAAGTAGGAACCATGAAGCAATACAAACTTGATTTGTATTTGAAAATTTATTATGAGCTTATTGTTCCAGAATATTTACCTTTAGAAAGATATATTAAACAAATATTAAAATAACTGTGCATTCTTTGAGGCTCCAGTAGTGGATTTAGGGAGTGCAATTATTTGAATGATAGTGTTTCTTCCAAAATTCATGTTGAAACTTTAACTCCCAATGCAGCAGTATTAAGAGGCGTGATCTTTAAGAGGTTATTAAGGCATGATGGCAAAGCCCTCATTAACAGGATTAGCACCCTTATCAGAGTGCTTAAGGCTGAAGAAAGCACTCTCTTGATCTTCCACTATGCACTGACACAGCTCTCATTCCCTCAGACAGAATGCAGCAACAGGATGCCATCTTGGAATTAGAGTTTGAGCACTTACCTGACAAGGAACCAAAGTGGTGCCTTGATCTTAGACTCCTTGCCTTCAGAGCTGTGAAAAAACATTTCTGTTGTTTATAAATTATCCAGTCTTGGGTATTTTGTTATGCAGCACAGATTAAGATAGGAAGTATATGGTGAAAATATTGCATTCTGCATGATCTTCAAAGACTTCAGATACTTTAAAACATTGTTATAAACAAATCACAAAAGTGATAATCGACACAAGTGTTCAAAATGGAAAATATTGATGATCTTACTTATTACAAGAAGTATGATATATACAATGACTAAAAAAAAAATCTTAGAACCCGGTAATTTTATTTAACTCTACTTTGGTGTGCAGATAAAAATAGACAAGAAAATTAAGAAAACAAGAGAAGAAAAGGAAAAATAGAAAATAAAAAAAGAAAGAAAAACTAATACAACTATGGTGGAACTTACTGTTTCTCTTTAATATCTGTTTATTCTTATTCTCCTGACTGTCACCTAGGTTTCTTGTTTGTTTGTTTGCTATTAAACCTCTTCTGTTTAACAGTGGATGTGTCAGTGGGACTGTCCATTGAATAGTATTTAGAGACGATATGTACCATCTCTCAGTCTTACTCATATAAATCCTGTAAGAGTGATTCTCACATTGCTTCTCCATCTTCTGGAATACAGAGGGCTTCTAGGATTAAGAGGGAGGAGTCATCAGATAAAGAAACCTGAGTGTTTACATGACTAGGAGGAGAAGAGCTGCCCTGTGTGCATTGGACAGTGGTAATAGAAAAAAACAAGCTCTCCAATATCAAGTCATTGGAATTGTTACAGAAGTTACCGCACTGAGTGAACTATACCAAAACAACATTCTCAGATTACACTAGTTGAAAACAGATTAACCTTCTCAGGAATGTTATATTACATGCATATATTAATTAATTTTATAATTTTTGTGAGTTAACTATGAAATGATAAGTTAACCGCCAATAAATAAAAGGAAATAAAGTTCCCTTTTAGTCTACGATGAATAAGGGTCTCAATGGGAAAAAGGTCACTTAAGTTGCGATGCATTTTTTGAAGTTTTGTAATAGTGATGGCAACATCATATTAAAGAAAAACACACATAAAATAATTTGTTTTAATAATGGAGGTCAGGAAGAGCTTTATAAAGGAGGTATAACTTAAGTTGACCTTGAGTGGTAATTTTGAGTTTATTGGACAGCAAATGCAGCATAAATTGCATAAATTTTGACTTTGTAGTATGTTAAAAAATATTTTATGCTTACAGAATATGACATCTGAAAATGTTCAGTCTGCTTCTAAAAATATTAGTGTGAAATGAGGGAATATGTTATATGGGAGAAATATATGGATGTCATCTTTTTGTAATAGGCAGATGCTGTCACAAGAACAGATAAAAGAAACCATCTGGTCATGTGATAGAACAGGAGTAAGTAAACCCACACATAGGCCAAATGCTGCCTGCTGCTCCACTGTAAATAAAGTTTTACTTGGCTACAATCGTGTTCATTCATTTATAATCAGTAAAGGCAAATAGATTTACTAACTGTAACTTTACGGTAAAATTTGTTCTTTACGCATGTAGAGAGATGACTAGAAGAGGACCTTCTATCAAAAGAGGTTACATCATCTTAAAGACCGATAAAAGATGACATGAAATGATTAGAGGCAGAGGGAGAAAAAATAAGAAAGGCAATGGTCTATGAGGTTAATAGAAGACAAGCTAGAATTAGAAAATAATTTTTACCTATAGTAGAGAAGTATAGTGTAATTTGGTTTAATGGACTAATATTTAACACTTTAGGTTGAGTTTTGAGAGCAAAAATATGATTGAATACACTGAAGAAGGAATGGTGATTAAAGAATATTATTACTTTAGAAAATTTATTAGTGAAAGGGGAAAAGGAGGAAAACATATCAACTGTGCACTTGTGTGAATGATGAAGTAATGAGATCTCCCTCCCTGCCTTCCTTCCTTCTTTCTTTCTTTCCTTCCTTCCTTCCTGCCTTCCTTCCTTCCTTCCTTCCTTCCTTCCTTCCTTCTTTCTTCCTTTCTTTGTTTCTCTTATTTATCTATTGGTTAGAAGAGACTAGAACATGTTGTACACTTAGGCAATAAAACAAAGGAGATGAAGACAGAAAAAGATAAATGAAGGAGTAGAGTAATTGACAAAAGAAATTTAAGAGTGGCAAAAGGGAAGACATCCAGTGTACAAGTAATATAATTAGCTAGAGTAAGAAAAGAAATGCTTTGTACTTTGCTACAATGTAACTAAGCTAATAAATATATATAGCATTATTATAGATGAATTTAGAATTAGAACTGATGGAATGTGAAAATGACAACATGTGCATGTTGTTCTCATTTTAATATATAGTTTAGGAAGCTAATTCATCTGCTTGGGTATGAAGATGGTGGCCTTGAGGAGGACAATAAACAACTCCATATGGACTGAAAAATATAAATCTTTAGTCATCTTAATGTAAACATAAACAATTTTCTATAATTTCATAGTGCACCTTTTCCTTGATGGAATAACATTAGGTATAGTTCTGGAAATTACCGTTAGCTGAATGAGCCTGAAGACTCCATTTAGGAGAAATTGTTGACACACAAAAATCATATTTCTTGTAAGAAAATAAATATGTTGTTGAAATCTGCAACAAATTTTGTTATTTGGAACCCATTACAGCTTCCAATCCATCATACTGTGGCCATGAGGTAAGAAAGAGGAGCTCATAAGTCTCCAGTGCTTTAAGGTAGTTTTATTCTTCCCCTCCTTTGGGATGGAGCATAAATAATAAACTTTCCTATTTAATTCCTTTTTAATTCTTATTTTATGAATTACTGGAACTAGAAATTCTACATTACACCTAAAATTGACTGTCCCTAAACTTTAGGCTAATTATACAAATGAAATAGTTCTTAAAATGTGGAAAAGTTTACATATATTTGAATTGCAATTTTGCTGTTTCTGGCTATATCCAAAATGTATGCACTTGCTAAGACCACAAGAAAATGAAGCAAAGCAGGAGAAATGTGTCACTATTGCCAATCACCCTTTTTCTCATATTTTTATGACATTTGTATTTAGAAGCCATATTAATTTTAGTCAGGAAGGTAAATATAATAGCATTAGAACAAACTTCTAGAAAACAGAAATAAAATCAAAAATAAAATAAATATCTTGGAGAAGTAATTAAAATAGCAGTAATGAGAATAAAAACAAAATAACAAGCATGCTAACATGCTAAGAAAATTTAAGCACGTTTTTACTAGGACTGAAGACATATAATCTTGCAGGTATGAAAATACCTTGGGAATACAGACAGTATTCTCCAAGTCCATGTCCTCTAAAATATATTTCAAGCAAGAATATTTCAACGTCTTAGAATGTCATAAAACTTGTTTTATTTTAAGCAAATATATTTGTCATATGTCTTACAAAAACCTTTGCCACTACATGGTCAACGAATAGAAAATCAGTCTAGCTCTGGTGAATAAATTGTCATGATCACTGGTCACTCATTCAACCATTGTGTTCTATTTGACATTTGAGATACAAAGTGAAGGGACGCATGCAAAATCTTGGAATCTTCTATCAAACTATATTTTGAAAAATAGTATTGTGGGATACTAAATTTTAGTAACTCTAACAAGTATAAAAGCTAAATATCAACTCTCTACAATAGAACAAGACAAACATTGAATTTTCTGAGTATAAGATTGCTTGAGTTTACTAAGAAGATGAAACAAACCCACAATCAATTAAGTAATAGTAAGACTGTTTAGGATGTAAGTTTCTCAGAGAAGAAAGGTTGGAAGATTTCAGAAGAGGAAAAAACTTATTTTCATTGGTTTAGTTTTTGTGAATTACATGAAGACTGCATGTCTTGACATGAAGAAAGCCATACCATCTGAACAGAAAATATTTGTATCAGAGAGTAACAATATATAGTTTAAAAGATCACATAAGGCAAGTTTATTTAGAGTTTAAACTCTACTCAGCAATACTTGGACATGGTCAATGGAGTGAAGAGAGTTATTAAAGATTTCTGACCAATAGAATATTATGTATAATCTTATGGTAGTATGTAGCATTATTATAGATGGATTTAGAATTAGAACTGATGGAATGTGAAAATGACAATATGTGCATGTTGTTCTCATTTTAATATATAGTTTAGGAAGCTAATTCATCTGCTTGGGTATGAAGATGGTGGCCTTGAGGAGGACAATAAACAACTCCATATGGACTGAAAAATATAAATCTTTAGTCATCTTAATGTAAACATAAACAATTTTCTATAATTTCATAGTGCACCTTTTCCTTGATGGAATAACATTAGGTATAGTTCTGGAAATTACCGTTAGCTGAATGAGCCTGAAGACTCCATTTAGGAGAAAAAAGGTTAGAAAGGGAAGAAAATGAAGACAGAGTGATAACTTGTGACAGATATCACAGATGCTGCATGGAAAGGATCAGGCCAGTAGAAGGGAGAATTGAAAAGAAAGGCATCTCTATATCATTTGCATATATGTCATATATAATTCACAATAAAGTGACAAGTTTTAAAAATGATCTAGTATATTTCTTCTTAGATAACCCAACTATTAAATATTTATTATGAAAAACATAGAAATATACAGAAAATTAGGAAATCAATTTGTATTTTCACTATTTACATATAAGAGCTTAAACATTTTAGTGATAGTTTTTCAATATGAAATTTAATGAGATTTTATATATTGCATGAAAATTACATATTAAGTAAAGTATGATATATAATAACATAAATTATGTGTAATATTATATATTAGATATGTATACATGTATGTACATGTATATAAGTCTAATAATATATGTCTATAACATAATTGAAATAGTAAATGTATATTTTATTCCTAGATGTGACCTTTTTGCATTGAGATATAACTCACATAAAATAATGTTCACAAAAGTTAATTGTATACATTCCTGTAACAAATCCCTAAATTAAGATAATGAATATTTTCGGAACCCTACAGGTTTTTGTCATTCCCTTTTATGGTTAGTATTCACCATAAGTGAACACTATTCTGACATCCATCACCAGTAGTTTTGTTTGTTTCAATTAGATGATATAACACAGTTGATAATTTTTATTATTTTTTTCTTCAAACATTATGTTTTGTAATGTTCAATTATATTAATATAATGTTAATTATTTCTCACTCAACTAGGTAGATATGTGACTTGTTTCTATTTGCCACCATTATAAATTAAACAGTCATAAACATTTTTCTAAAAGACTTTTGGCGACCTATTGCTCCCTTTGATAATACACACACTCTCAGGAGTGAAATTTCTGTGTTTTTGTTAAGCACGTATCCAAAGTTGATGTTCTAACCTAGACTTTCTAGATTCATGTCCTTTATTTATACAACTTTAGAGTCATTCAAGACTGAGGGAAAATTTGTACAGGTTTGGAGGTTCTTTGTCTATGGTTTTCTCCTATACGTAATGCACCTCCAGACCCCATTTGACTTACCAATTGGAATTCTGCTTTTGTTACTTCAGTGAGTGAAAATGCACCTTGCAGTTTATGGTTAGTTTTTCTTGGCCTGGCGTGAAACACATCGGGAGAAAGACATGAGGAAAGATGCCACAGAGAATATGGAGCTCACCAGGCTTCTCTCTCCTTAAGGATTACAAGCCACACATGGTTCATGGTTGCTGTTCATTGCTAGCAAACATGGTTTTTATACAATGAGAGGATAAACTTGGCCAAGACCAGATAGGACATCATAGTTGATATGTTGATATCCAAATCCCTCTCATAGTAACTGGAAATCTAACTAATGAAATAGAGAATGACAAAATGTCATGAACACTTTTGCATACTATTATACATTATCTTGCTATTATTTTAGTAAATATATATTATTAAGGGTATCAATTATTATTTGATTAAAGGCTTTTGGGAAGCTTAAATTATACCAAGAGTTTCACTATTATAAATAACATTTATTGCACATAAGTAAATTTGAATATTTGTTTTCTCAAAATTTTCTAGAACTATGCTTTCAAAGAACACATGTTGACTTCTTAGCAATTTGGTTTTCCACTTCCAATTTCCCATTTTAATGACCTTAAATTTTCTATTGGAAATGCATTACCCAATTCCCAGCTCTAGAACCTTCACATATTAAGCAGTGTGCGACTGAGCATGGCTAACACTCATTCTTATGTACAAGTAGAAGTGTTGGTCTTTATCAAGTCTCCTACACTGACTAGACAATCCTATGACTTGGGCAGTTTTAAATATTTTCAATGTCAGCACTGCCAGGTAATAATTGAATACTGAACTAAAATGTACTCAGTGGTTTGAGAACAGAATATACTTAAGTAGGCACAATCTTTCTTTTTCTTGGAACTCTGAGTAAAAAAAAGTGAAAAGATTTGTTTAATATTCCAAATATTGGTCCTGACACAAAGTTCTGATCTTATTCTGGCATCCTGGCAAAAAAAATGGGAAGATTTTTAACGACACAGAGCCCTGGACTTTAGCAATCTAAGACATTATTTTTTTGATACATAAGCATCTTTTTAAAAAGTTTCAATTATAATATATTAACACTCAGGTTCAACAATAATGACATGGCTAAAAGTTACAGGATTATTATTGGATAATACCAGTCTTTTTCAGATAATGTTGTGTAATGAAAACAATTTTATTGTCTACTTATATGACATCAGCAGAGAGCTGGTGGTGAAATCCTGTTAGTCAGTTATTCCCAAGCAGAAACATAACTGAGGCTTGATGCATAAGGAAAGTTCTCTCTGGCATGTACTAAGCTTCTAGTACATTTTGATAGGTAATAAAAGATGTATGTATATATACTTCATATTATTTATTATAAAATGATAAGTAAATACATGTTACCACATATGAAACTAAAAATAATCAAATAAACAAATATTGACACCTTTAAAAAAGAGAACTAACTTTGCATGGAGAGTGAAATAACAGATGTGTTAGTTTAACATGAAATGGTGTATATATGAGGTCATAAAAAAGTAAAGGTAAATGTCTTTTTACAATCTCGATGTCAGAGCTTTAATATGTTTTTTATGTACTTTCAATAAAAACTAGCAATAGGTTTTACTTCCGAAAAGCAATGATAAATCATCAAATAGTGTATTTCAGAGTACCTATTTGTATTATGAGAAAAATATGTAAGTAGATATATAAGTTCTAATTTATCAGACTACCTAAATCTATACATCAAATTTATTTATAAATGTGAAAACTGGAAGCAATTATGATGTCCTTCAATAGGAGAATAAACAAAATGTGACTTATGCATGTTATGGAATATGATTCAGTGTTAAGAAGAAATTAGGTTTCAAATATATAAAACCATGGATTAAACTTAAAGTGCATACTACTAAATGATAGAAGGTAGAAAAGGATACATATTACATGATTTCATTTATGTAGCATTCTGAAAAGGGCAAAACTATAGAGTCAGTAAATACGTCATTGATTGCTGAGAACTTGGGTAGTGGAGAAGGTGGAACAGATGAAGTCTGAGAATGTTTTACAGTATCAGAAACTTCTCTTTCTGATACTGTAATAGTGGATGTGTAATGTTTGACATTGGTTAAAACCCATAGACCACCATGCACAAAAGTGCATGTTCTCACTCATAAGTGGACATTGAACAATTATCATAATACTGTAAGAAAGGGATTGGCAGTAGCTGAAACTGTCAGAGGACAGGCGAGCACACCCATCAACAAGGGTCCCTGTATAATGAACATTTGTATACCTAACCCTGAATTGTACCCCACATCTTCAAAATTAAAATTTTTTTAAAAAAGCAAACTTCAGAGAATACAAACAAAGTTTTTTAGGAGGTGGGCCTAGAGTAAATGACAAACTTTTACAAAGATTCTAGCTCTGCCACAACTCTATGAAACAATTTTACAAAAGACTTAGGAAAATGGTGCTGACTGAAGTAATTTTGGAAATAAGTGAAAACTGTAGGACAAGAGTCAAAAAGAACTAAATGGAAACACTGTCCTCTAGATGATAAAGTAACTTTTTCAAGGTGTTGAGGGTCATCAATTCTGAACCAACTATACGTGTGTATTAGAATTGAACAATTAACTAAAAGTATCGTAGATCTTGAGATTCAAGTCAGGCTTGTATGCAGCAATTTGCAGAAAAGAGAGAAGGCAGATAAAGAAGAAAATTCAAGTGATAATGACGTTTAGAAAATCAATATAAACTTAGTTTTAACTTAATATTTATAAAATAGTGTTAAATAGAGGATATACAGACAGATGATAGATATAGATAGATATGCATAAAGATGAGAGGGGACCCCCCCAAAAAAATTATTTCTTGGAGTGTGGGTCCCTTTTACGCTTGGAATTTGTTCCTCTGGATCAAATGTTCAACCAAAGTTTCTATCTGGAAGTTTTGAGAAAGTGCATCACAATTTGCGGAGGAAACATCCGGAGTTATGACAAACAGGTGACTGGTTGGTTCTTCCATCATGACAATGCACCTGTCCACACCATGCTGAAAGTTCAGCAGTGTTTGACGAAAAATAGCATGGCCTCCATGCCCCACGCTCCCTATTCCCCCGATCTTGTCCCTAGCAACTTTATTTTTGTTTCCCCTATTAAAGACAAAAAGAATTCTGAAAGGGAAACATTTTGCTTTTGTGGAAGAGTTGACACAAAAAAACGGCTGAAGTACTAAAAGGCATCAAAATGGATGAGTTAAGAAACAGTTTTGAGCAGTTCATCAATAGATGGACTGCATCCAATGGAAAGTAACTTTAAAGTGACTGAAGTTTAAACACGTAAGAATAAATACACACGTTTTCATAGATAAATTCCAGATGTTTTTGCCTCCTCCCCTCCATACGTGTGTTAATATATGCCATTGGACAGTGCCTAGAAGCAACAACTGCTCAATAGTCACAAGCATGCACAGTATCCAGATCTGGTTTCTAATGTCTTTCTCCAACAAAAGGAACTAGAGCTACTGGAGAAAGGGTCAATTTTAGGAATGGGGCAGGATACACCCAGGATGAGCCTGGAGAATGTTATGGTGTCAGAACATAAGAAAGCATTCAGAAAAGAAAGAAAAAAAAAAAAGTCGAAGGGACACAGGGGCCCATCAAAAGAGCGTCCAGTGGCCAAAGATGGAATATTTGAGTAATAAAATGAATAAAGTACTATATTATAATCCAAATTACAAAATAAATATCCATGAGTCCATACGGGTATAATTAACTCAACAGATGAATACATGGAAAAGAACGTACACAAATTCCATGCAGAAGAATTGCAAGTAATATCCGGAGAGACGCCCTTCTCAAGGAGGTGGCACATCACTCCACTCTTTGTGAGCAAGTGCTGCTTACGATGACTGTCTTTCAAAGAGCATGAAAAGCAAGAATGAAAGGGTAAGTTTATAAAAGAGAAATCTGACAAACGCTGCCTCAGTCAGGGGAACAAAGTTTATATCAAGAGTAAAAAATTGTGATGTTAGTGTGTACTTTAATATGATGTGATAAAACACATCATATTAAAGAGGTATTCTACCTCTGTACTCTTCTACCCCCAAACCAATAACCCCAAAATAATAAGAAAAAAATTAATCAAATCCCAGGAAAGGAACATTTTACAAAATTCCTAACTAATACCCTCAAAACAAGTCATCAATAACACAAAAAAGAAAATCTCTAAGTCTAAAGGAGCTTAAGGAGACAAAACAAATAAATGTAATGAAATGTGGTATCTTGGTTGATATCCTGGAGTTAAAATAGTAAATTATGTAAAGAGTAAGAGAATCTGAAAAACATACCGACTTTATTTTTTGAAAGTGGGAGAAATAAGTGAAACTTTAAAGCAATTTTTTGGCATTAACAAGTGTATTAAATTAGCTGAAAATGAAGGTTCTATACGTTTGTGATTTATGGTGTCCTCACTGATAATATTCTTTCAATTATTTTCTTAAAAATAAAAAAGCTGTTTAATTTCAGTTATTTAGGAATTTTTAGCAGCAGAGACCAGCTATTTTTCACTCTTATTTAACAGAAGTGTTTACAAATATTTCAGTTTATCATTGCAATCTTGAAAGGTTAGTCGAAGTAAAACAAACTAAGTTTTAGTTCAGTATATGGTATAAACAACACATTCATATTCCTACGTCTTCCAAAATAGAGTTTCCACCACTGATTAGAGTTAGCATATAAAATTCTGTCTGTTTTTTAAAAAAAAAAAAAAAAAACAAGTGACCAAATCTACTATGATAAGTCAAGTCTGAAAAGAAAAATTAAATACTGTATTTTCTAGCCCCATATATGGAGCCAAAGCCCTAATGCTGGATAAGAGAATCATACATTCAAATAGGCTTATTGCAAAGACTGTGAAAAATAGTTTATCGTGAAGTGAGGAAAGCTAAAGGATTAGCAATGAGAAAAAGTCATCACCATGCCCATGCTTGAGGAGACAAGGAATTATAGAAATAACAGAGCCAGGCTCGGTGGCTCAGTCTGTCATCCCGCGCCTTTGGGAGGCTGAGGTGAGTGGATTGCCTGAGCCCGAGGGTTCGAGACCTGCCTGGGCAGGCAAGACCTCATCTCTACAATAAATCAAAAAAAAAAAAAATCAGCCGGGCGTGGTAGCACATCCCTATAATTCTGGCTACTCGGAAGGCTGAGGTGGAGCCCAGCAGGCGAGGCTGAGGTGGCCGGGAGCGGCCACTGCACTCCAGTCTGGGCAACAGAGTGAGACTCCAACTCAAAAAACAAACAAACAAAAAAAAGAAATAACAGAAACACAGCAAAAGAGAGTTGTACGTCCAGGAGAGCACCACATAATGAATCTGTATACTGTAGTAAAAAAAAAAACAAAACACTGCTGGCAAATAAAAACAGAGCTGGCAAATAAAGCCTCAATCTCACTCTCACCCTCAAATTTGTCATATTCCTCATTCCCTAAACCTAATCAGAATTCCCAGTGTAGAGGAAGTAGTCCATACAAACCTGCCTCACAGGGAAGAGAAAACAGTTGAAAATAACAGTGCATGAATTTGGAAGGATACATGGGAAATACTCAGCACACCACCCCAGTAATGTTGTTTGATAATCTTCAAGATAAACATTTTTACATCCTAAGTAAACTAATGGCAAGGCAATAGCAGTTTAGATTAATAGACAACATTATGTTGTGTGAAAATGAAGAATTCATGATATTAACGTAATATTTATTGAGCACAATTTTATTTGTGTACTATAGTCCATTGGTTGCCATATTTTGGAGCAATACAAAGCGTGTCTGCAAGAGATACCTTCATGCAGGTTATTAATCATTTGTAGAAAATTCTATTTTATCTCATGGAAAACTGAAACCATTTTTGAATTATATTTTGCTGACTTTGAAAATAACAAATATAATCTGAATTATAAAGATACTGAAATATAAAAATATTCAAGTTTTAAATTCTTCAAACACTTGAAAGCACATATTGTATTTGCCTAAATCTAAAATCTAGTATATTATAAATTTGTCTGTGTTAATCAGACACATTATCAAACACATTAAATTTACTATCAATAGTCTATGATTAAATTAATGTTCCAACTTATATATTTTGAGAAAAAGGCATATTTTCAAAAAATAAAAATTGGAATATTACTTTTAAAGTTTTAGTACATTTTTAAGTATCTAAATTGATTATAAAATGAGATAAAATCATTTTGTGTGATAAATAAATGTCTCTTTTTAAAATTCAGTAGATAATAGCTATATAATTATAATTTTTCAGATAGAATTTATCAAGAATTTTGGTTGAAAGCATAATTAACAAAAATAAGTACAAGTATAAAAATAAGCCTGCATAGATTTGTGTAGTTAATTGCATAGTTTCATTTTTAAATTATTTCATCAAGTTACATTAGTTAATGATTCCACAGAATAAATATTAAATAAAAACTGTAATAACAACTTTACTATTAAGTGTGAAGACTAGTCTGTATTCTCTGAAAATGAACAAATGAATAAGTTATAATAAAGACATTTCCTTAATTATTATTATAATCTTGAATTGGGTTTATTTATTTAAAATTCAGTTTTTCTATCTTCTGCATAAATATGTGTGCAATGTTTTTGCTCTAAAGATGTTTCAAGCAACTTAGATTCTTTTGAAAATTATCAACAATTTTATTAACCAGAACATGATACAAAGTTACTGGATCTTTTAAAAAAATCATTCCTTGCCCAATTTGTTTTTAACCAGACAATATATATTCTGTAAGATCTAGGAACAAAGGGAGAGCAATAATCTGAGGTGAAATCTATCTTTTCAACAAGTGTTTCATTGGAAGTGTAATACATCTTTTTTCATTCTTATGAAGGAAGGATCCTTTGAAAGCCATTGTAGTTGAAAAGAAGAAACTTAATTGCCATATGCTGATTTTTATAAGTAAAATCCAGAATTTGTTGTTATTTAGCATATCAATCATTTGTATGCACATATTACAAAGGCGATTATGATTTTCCTAGATGTGAATAAAGGAAGTGTGAAGTTAAATCTAAATTACTACTGAATGTAAGAAGTATACAATTCACTGTACTGAAAGACTCCTTAATCCTCAAGGATTTCACAACTTGTTTTACTTAAAATATTGTCACCTATATACAACAGTAATTTAGATATACTCATACTCAGAGGAATAAAAGCAGTCTCACTAGATTTTTTTTAACTTGTAAATACACTTGTAAGTTAACAGAATCTTTAAATGTTTAAAAGCATAACTACAAGGAAAAACGTGCAGAAAAGGAGTCAAAAGGGGCAATATATTTGTTTTACTTTTGGAATCAAGTTTCAAATATTTGAATTGAAGGAAATGCTTTTTGATATTTTCATGGTAATAATATGAAATCATTTATATCTGACCTAAAATACCAGATAATTCAACATCCACCATCATTTAGAATATAGAAATAATTCACACAATTCCAATGTCTAAACTGTGAGTGGCAGCTTGGATAAATAAAAATAATTTGTTGCAAAACCTGTACTCCAGTCAGACTCCCCATTGTGTATTCTAACTTCAAGTAGGTTATTTAATTCTCACATTATTTATCTTTACTATGAAAGAAAATGAACATATAACATCCAAAGATTCTATGTAGTTTTAAAATTTTATAATTCAATTAGCCCATTATTTTCAAAGACAGAAGGATATACTCAGAATATATAAAGATTCCTTCGATATACCAAACTAATATATGAAGTTTTAAAATATTAGAAAAATTATAGCTTTTATTTATTGTTTGTGGAAATTGTTCAAGCTAAACCCATGGAATTTAATTCATTTTGATATGTGGCTAAGAAATTTGTTATCATTTCTGGTGACACTTTTTTCTATGAAATATTGATTACATCTCTTATTTTCAATTACTGCTGATTCATTTTTATTTCATCAATATTCAACACAAAATTTAAGACTCTGTTATTCTATTCAATACAAGACTGTTTTTCTTCAGAGCACCAAGAAATCTCCTATGATATATACATAAAAACTAACTCGACTGATATTTTAAGTGATATGAAAAATTATCCCATCTTGTGAAAAGTGAGTTATGATTACAAAACAGCAACAAATATCTAAAACTGATTAGAGTATATATCTGCTTGAAATGTCTTCCCAAGTTCTTAATGCCACTGATATTAAACCATTTCATTTAAAATATTTAGCTAAACTATAAGAAAATTTTGTTCACCACATTCTGTGTTATCTATAAATGTAGGATATTAAGTTTGGTATCATCTTATTTTACCTGGGAAAATTCTAACATGAAAAAAATTTTATTTTATTCATTCACTCGTTTATTTATGTAAGTACCTAGTAATGCTCCAAGCACCGAGCTAATTCTGAAATTACTAACAAATAAACAAAATAAAGTTTTCATGATAAGCCCACATACAGACCAATAAGGGAGGCAAACACTTCAGATATATATATATATATTTTTGTTAATCTTCATTGGAGAAATGTCTGTTTAAGCTCTTTGCCCATTTTTAAGATAGATTTTTTTGTTTGGGTTGCTGTTGATTTTTAAGCATTCTTTATATATTCTGGATAAATTCTTTAGTAGATATAACATTTGCAAGTATTTTCTACCATTCTGCAGGTTGCCTTTCTATTCTATTGATAGTATTTTTGTGTACAAATTTGTAAAATTTTCATGAAGTCCAACTTGTCTACTTTTTCTTTTGTTGTTGTTCCTTCTGGTGCCATAGCCTTAAAATTATCACCAAATTCATTGTGGTACAATTTTGGCACTATATTCCTATGTGTCCTTCAAATAGTTTCATAATTTTAGGCCTTTTATTTGGGTGTTTGATCCATTTTCAGTTAACTTTTCTATACGAAGCTAGGTAAAAATTAAATTCCATTCTTTTTATGTGGATATCCATTGTTTTCCCAACACCATTTGTTTAAGAGACAATTTTGTTTTCCCCCTTTCTGGCACTCTTGTCAAAAAACATTTGACCTTACATAGCAGGGTTTATGTCCAGGGGATCTCTATTTTATATCATTTGTCTATATTTCTATCTTTATGCCAGAACCACATGGTGTTTGTTGGGAGCCAGCCTTGGAGGCCCACCTGATTGACAAGGTCCTGGTGGGCTGAAGACCCCGGGCCACAGGGTGAGCCTGGGAAGCTGAGGCCCTTCTGTCTTCCACCTTTGCTGTTTGGTATGGCTGAAGAATTCTGTACAGTCGTGGAAGAAGAAAATGGCATGTTTATGTGAAGTACTCACAGCTAACCTGAGAATGTCATGGTCCATTTTTCCATTTTCCCACTATGCCGCTTGGCCTTTTCTAACATCTGCAAGTGTTAAACTCTGAAGCACATCAACAATGCTTTCTTTCACTTGGTTATAAGTTACTAGATATTGCTTGAGTAAAAAATGATATAAGTATATTCACTCCTTATTTGATTTAGAATTATGTAGTTTAGTGTTTAGACATAAGGTTTTTTAGAAGCACAAGTTTATAGTAAGTTCATTATGAATTCATTATAAGTTCTAACACTTATCTAGGAGTTATATAGGTGATTTCTAACACTGTTTTCACAGATTTAGGATGAAGATTAATTGTTAAGTTTTTACTTAATTCAATAGTTAAAATTCTAAGTTAATGTTTATAGAGTGGGTTTTCACTGAACTTATAATATACTAATCAGACACTTTTATGATAAATTAGCTAAAGACAGAAAGCAACCTTGGGGACCTGGGAAACATTACTAAAAGCTTATTTTGAGTTCTCTTTAGAAATAAACACTGCAGGGTAAGAGAAAAGCAACGAAGACACCTGGACAAAAGAGGCAATTACAAAGCTCTGAAGGTCATAGAAGCCCCAGATGGGAAAACACCTGACACATGGAGAAATGTGCACTTGGAAACTTTCTTGAGACATTTCAAGGACTGTAATTTGGGACTTTGGACTAAAACTACTATTTTTGGCTTTATGAATAAGACTCATTATCTGAATGTTTATAGAGTTTTGGCTTGTTTGTTGCTAAGACCACTAAGTGGTGGTAACTTTTAAAGGATATGTATGTAAAGGAATTTTCTTTGTCTTGCCCCTTTACGAATGGTATAAAAGTTCTGCGTTAACTAACATTAAATTGTCACCTGTTCAGCAAGCAGGTGTCCGAGTATATTATTTTCATCTTTCACCTATCCGTCTCTCCTTCAGGAATCCTCACGACCCGGCAGGGGCTGGACCCCCACAGGTGTTGATTGCTATAATTTTACAGTAAATTTTAAAATTAGAATCCTCTAGCTTTTTTCTTCTTTTCAAGATTGTTTTGATAACTGGCACACCTGGTATTCCATATAAATTTTAAGTTAAATTTTTAAATTTCTGCAAAAAACATTTTTGGGATTTTGATAGGAATTATTTACATTTAATCTGTAGATCATTTTAGTAAGTTTGTAAATCTGAACAATATTAAGTATGCCAATCAATCAAAACCAAATATGTGTCCAGTAATTTATGTTGTTTTTAGTTTATGTCAACAATGTCTTGTAGTTTTTATTGTATAAGTCTTGCACTTCTTTGGTTAAGTTAATTCCTAAGTATAAGTATTTTATGCTTTTGAACATACTATAACAGAATTATTTTTATAACTTTGTTTTCAGATTGTTCACTGTTACTGTATAAATACACTAATATGTATATATTTAATATATATATATCAACTTTTCTGCCATTTTTATTAAACTCATGAATTAATTCTGTGTGTGTGTGTGTGTGTGTGTGTTGTGAAATCTTCAGGTCTTCTGCATATAAATAATATCATATAAAATAATATAAAAAAACAAAGATAATTTTACTTTCTTCTTTTCAGCCTGAATGCCTTTTATTTATTTTCTTGACTAATTGTATGCCTAACATTTCCTGCACTATGTTGTATAAATGTGACAATATCAAGTATCCTTAACTTGTTTCTGATCTTAGAGAAAACTTGTTTTACACCATTTTGTATGATGTTTGCTGTGGTTTTCATATATGACTTTTATTATGTTCAGTAAAGTTTTTTTAATGTAATATTATTCCACTGTTTTTGTTATTAAAATATGTTGATTTCGTCAATTTTTTTGTTGGTTTTTTCCTTCATGACTAATATGGGGCATTATATTAATCAATGTTTATATGCTGAATCATCCTTGCATTATAGAAATAAATCTCATTGGGCCATGGTATAAAATCATCTTGATATACTGCTAAATTATGGTTTTTAGCATTCTGTTGAGAATTTTTGCACATATGTTCATCAGAGGTAATTGGCATGTAGTTTCTCTTTTCATTTGTTTTATTTTTTGTTTTTATAGTTTCCTTGTCTGATTTTGGTATTAGAGTAATGTAGAATTTATGAATTAAATTATGAGGTATTCTTTTTTCTGTAATTATAATTTTTTCATAAAAGTTTGAAAGGAATTGGTACTAGATTCTTTAAATATTTGGAAAAAATGCATCAGTAAAGTCATCAGGTCCAGGTATTTTCTCTGTTGGAAGATTTTTAATTACTGATTCAATCACTTTACTAGTTATAGTGGCTTTTTAAAATTTATTATTTTGTTTTGAGTTAGGCTTAGTAGGTTTTGTGTTTCTAGGAATTTGTTTATTTTATCTAGGTTATTCAATCTTTTGGTGTACAATTGTTCATACTATTCTATTGTAATATTTTAATTTCTGTAAAATCAGTAATAATGTCCCAATTTTCAGTTTTTATTTTGGTAATTTGAGTCTTCTCTCTTTTTTTTCAGTCCATCGAGCTAAAGTTTTGTCAATTTTGTTGATAATTTTCAAAGAAGCAATTTTTGCTTTAATTGATTTGTCTATTGCTTTTCTATTCTCTATTTCATTTATCTATGGTCTAAAATTTATTATCTTCTTTTTTTGTTAGTTTTGAGTTGAGTTTGTACTTCTTGGGGGGTTGGGAAGATGGCAGTTGACCAGTTGGACTATGTGAGTCCCATTGTGAGTGAATGAGTGTATGGAAAATTTTGTGTACATGCTGGTGAGTGAGTAGGTGTGTGAGTGGATGACTGAGTGAAGGCTAGGGAGCTAGCAGCCAAGGCTCTCCTGGTGCAATGGCTGGTGCCATAGCTGCTGAGCTTGGACAATTCCTGGGATGGAGAATACCGAGTGCCAGTTTGTTTTTCTTATTTTTTTATTTTTTAAATCAACAAACCCTCACTGGGAAGAAAATGCTGGGAGAGACTGTCTAAGTAGGGGCTAATGAGCAAGTGGCCAGGCCCCTGGTGTAACAGCTAGTGCTGCAGTTTCTCTGCTTTGTCCTTAGCTCTTCCCAGGTCACAGAAGTCAAATTTTTAAAAAATGGACAGAAGTTTTCCTGTGAAAAAGCAGTGAGGAGAAACGATTGTCCCAGGCTCTCCCTCATCGCTGCAGCAGAAGAGAAACTGCCGGCTCCTGTCTTTGCCTCATCGCTTAAGCACCTGGCAGGACACTGACAGTAGGGACCATGGAGGGAATCCAGAGGCAAAGTCCCATGGAGGACATGAGAAGCACCCTACCTTCATCTTGAAGGCGAGGCAGGAAAGTACTTCGACTTGCTCACCATGGAGAAACAGACCCAATCTCTGTGACTGGTGTATCAACTACTCAGGGACTGATCATGACCCAGAGAAAATATCCTGAAAGCACAAACTTCGGAGGAGCCTGAGGAGTGCTGAGTTCCAGGAGCCCCACCCCCTACCCTGATCCAGCTGAGGGACAAAGGGAATGGTCAGAAAAGGATGAGGAAGAACTCCAAAGAAATCAGTGGTGAGTCTGAGGCAGACCCAAATTCCTTTCTCTCCAGCAATCCCCTGAATGTCAGACCCACACAGCTGGGTCACGACCGAGAGGGACAAACCCAGATGGAGCCTGGACGTCAGTTGCAATAGGAGAGCTCCATTCCAGGATTGGCCTGCCTGGGGTACCCACCACGAGCACATACCTGGGGAAGAGGCTACCAAGCACCTTCCCACCAGAGATCTCCCTGACCATATGAGAGTGGGAGGGGAGGACCACAGCCCTACCCACCTCCACTGCCCCTCTTCCTTCCTCGCTTTGGACACTGAGAAGCTAGTGAAAGAGGTGGCTCTGCAGGACCAGATTACAGGAATAATTACAAAGCCTGCCACAAGAGGGCAGGGTTTTTTTTTTGTTTTTTGTTGTTGTTTTGAGTTGGAGTCTCACTCTGTCACCCAGACTGGAGTGCAGTGGCTGCTCCAGCCACCGCAGCCTAGACCTGCTGGGCTCTGGAGATCCTTCCGCCTCAGTCTTCCAAATAGCTGGAACTACAGGCGTGCGCCACCACGCCCGGCTAATTTTGATTTATTGTAGAGATGAGGTCTCACCAAGTTGCCCAGGTAGGTCTCGAACCTGCAGGCTCAGGCAATCCACTCACCTCAGCCTCCCAGATCACTGGGATTACAGGCTGAGAAACCGAGCCTGGGTTGTTGTTTTTTTTTTTTTTTTTTTTAGTTTTTAATTTTTAAAAATTTTTGACTGTTTGTTAGTTCACCTAATTTTAAAATATTTTTCCTTTGTGCATGAATGTGTATGTGAGGGGTTGATCTGCATCCCACCCGATTTTTTTTTCTTTTTCTGTTTCTTTTTTTATTTGTCATTTTCTGTTTATGTGTGAATGTGAATGACTGAGTGATCATCTTTTGATTTTGTTGTTGTTGTTGGTTTGTTTTTGCTCTTTTGTTCTTCTGGGTTTTTTAAATTTTTATTTCTTATAGTTTAAGGTGTGTGTCAATATATGTGTGAGGGTTTGACCTGAATTCCTTTTTTTTTGCCTGCTCCAGTCTTTCTGTTTTTCTTCTCTATAAACTTTGTGCTAGGCATGTGTGTGTGTGTTTAGTTTCTTGGTTTTTCGAGTTGTTTGTTTTGCTTCACTTTGCTGTTATTCCAGTTTGCTTTGGGGTGTGTGTATATGTCTGTCTGTGTGTGTTTGTGTGTGTGTGTTCAAATTTTTTTGCATTGGTTTCTGCTTTGCATCATCATATAGAGTGGTGGTGGGGAGTGGGTCTCAGAGAACACATACCACACTACCACAATAAGAAAACATTGTAATTTGCAAGTAGTTTCTGAATCCAAGTGCCCCATCCCCTACTTTATTCAAATTTCAAAACGACAAGAGATAGCAAAGCTTCTAATCTACCATCGTATTTCAACATAGAACAAATCCAGAGCCCAGATAAGGGAAGAATAAAGGACTGAGAAAACATCAGAAGGGAAATCCTCTCCCACTGACACTGAATAACAGAACTAAAGTGAAAAACAAGAGATCTGTCACAAATGGGGAAAAAACCAAAGGAAGACCTCAGGCAATTTCAAGTGTACCAAAGACAAAACTCCTGAAAATTCAGACCTTGGTGCCCAAGCAATGGAAGTCACCAAGAACTGACCCCAAAATATGACAAGGATTAGGGAATGGATGGAAAGAGTGAATAAGACTCAAGAAAGATAAGAAGCAACACTGAAAGAACTTGTAACAGGGATTTTGGCAATAAAAATTTCATCCAGGAAATAAATAACAAGATGACAAGCATGGAAAGCATAATTAATATAGCTGAAGAAAGAATCTCAGAACTTGAAGACCAGACCATGGAATTAACCTGAGCTGTAAAAAACATAGAAAGAAGACTCAGAAAGAAAGAAAAAGGCCTACAAGAGATGCACAATTACACCTGATTGGTATCCTAGAAGAAGAAAGGGAAGTGGAGAACAACTTTGAGCAAGTATTCCAGGAGGTAATCCAAGAAAACTTTCCCCATCTCACCAGAGATGTAACCAGTCAAGCACAACAGGTACAGAGAACCCCCACATGACATCAAATGAGAAGACCAACCCCTAGACACATAATAATTCACATACACAAAGCAGGCACAAAAGAAAAAATTCTAAAGGCAGAAAGAGAGAAAGGTCAGACTGCCTACCAGGGAAAACTAATCAGAATAGCAGCAGACCTATCAGCAGAAACACTACAAGCAAAAAGGAATGGAGCCCTATATTCAAAGTTCTCAAAAATAAACAATTTCAAACAAGAATTTCCTATCCAGCCAAGCTCAGTTTCATCAGTGATGGAGAATTAAGATCCTTCCAAGACATCCAATCCCTAAGAGATTGTGCAGCTTCCAGATCAGCTCTACAGAGACACTTAAAAGGGTATTAAGCACAGAAGAAAGAAAAAAAAATGATCACACACTTCCCAAGATAAAAGCAGAGCACAGAATCAGCAGAGAATACATTGCAATAAGAAACTTGAAAACACATACACCCATCAACCCCAAAACCAAAATAAAACAAGCACACAAAGGAAAAAAAATTTAAGAACCTCGTGAAAGTGATAAACAATCACATTTCAATAATCAGCCTGAATGTGAAAGGACTAAATGCACTACTGAAAAGACAAAGAATGGCAAACTGGATAAGAAACCATGACTCAGTTATTTGCTGCCTCCAGGATACTCATCTCACTACAAGGGATGCATACAGACTCAAAGTTAAAGGATGGAAAACAAGTCTCCAGGCAAATGGATCACACAAGAAGGAAGAAGTTGCAATCTTAATATCAGACAAAACAACCTTTAAGTTATCAAAAATTTATAAATATGCAAAAGGACACTACATAATGACAAAAAGTTCAATCCGTCAACAAGAAAGATTCATCCTAAACATATATACAACTAATACAGGGGCAGCACCATTCATAAAGTAACTACTAAGTAAACTGAAAAAGATATTGACTTTAACTATTATAGCAGGAGACATGAATACCCACTAAAAACCTTAGATAGATCATCAAGGCAAAAAATCAACAAGGAGTACCAGAACCTAAACTTGATACTCAACCAAATGAACTTAAGATATCTACAGATTAATCCACCCAACAACCACAGAATATGCATTCTACTCATCACCACATGGAATGTACTCCAAGATCGATCACATCCTTGGCCAAAAATCAAGCATAAACAATTTTCATAAGATTCAAATCTCGTCATGCACATTCTCACACCACAGTGTAATAAAAATAAATATCAAAACCAACAACATTTCCCCAAAACCCACAAAGACATAGACACTAAACAGCATGATGCTGAACAACTACTAAGTGAACACTGAAATCAAAGCAGAAATTAAAAGATTCCTGGAAACAAATGAAAATGAAGAAACATCTTACCAAAACCTCTGGGATGCCACAAAATCAGTTCTAAGAGGAAAATTTATATCTCTATGAGCACATATCAAGAAAACGGAAAGATCACAAGTGGAGAGCCTAGCAAATCACCTAAGGGAGCTGGAAAGAGAAGACTACCAAAACCCCAGCTTCAGCAGAAGAATCCAAATCACCAAAATAAGAGCCCAAATATGGGACATAGAACACAAAATATCATAGAAAACATCAACAAAACAAAAAGCTGGTTCTTTGAAAGAATTAACAAGATTGTTGGGCCCTAGGCAGAATGACAAAGAAAAAGACCAAATAAACAAATCAGAAATACAAAAGATCAAATCACAACTGACTCTGAAAAAATACAAAAGAATATCAGAGACTACTATGTACACTTATATGGAAACAAACTTGATAACCTAAATGAAATGGAGGACTTTCTGACATCACACAACCTTCCCAGGTTTAAACAAGAAGACATTGAGACACTATATAGACCAGTAACAACCCAGGAAATTGACTCTGTCATACGAAAACTACCTACCAAAAAAAGTCCTAAACTAGATGGCTTTCCAGCAGAATTCTACAAAACTTACAAGGAGAAGCCGATACCATTTCTATTAAAAGTCTTCCAGGTAGTTGAGAAACATGGATTTCGACCCAAATAGTTTTATGAAGCTAACATCACACTGATACACAAACTGGGTAAAGATCCAACCAAAAAAGAGAACTACAGACCAATATCCCTTATGAACATAGATGCAAAAATTCCTCAACAAGATTCTAGCAAATCGGATCAAAAAACACATCTCAAAAATCATCCACCATGACCAAGTAGGCTTCATCTCTAGTATGCAGGGCTAGTTCAACATTCGCAAGACCATAAATATCATTAAATACATCAACAGATGTAAAAACAAGAACCACACGATTATTTCATTAGATGCAGGAAAAGCTTTTGATAAAATCCAGAATCCCTTCTTGATAAAAACACTCAAAAACCTAGGTATAGAAGGAACATACCTCAAAAATAGTAAGTGCCATGTACAATAAACCCACAGCTAACATATTGCTAAATGGACAGAAACTGGAAACATTTTCCCTGAAAACTGGAACAAGATAAGGCAGCCCACTCTCACCCCTCTTGTTCAACATTGTGTTGGAAGTTCTAACTTGGGCAATTAGACAAGAGAAGGAAATCACGGGTATTCAAATAGGCAAAAAGGAAGTCAAGTTATTCCTCTCTGCTGATGATATGATTCCATAACTTGAAAATCCAAGAGAATCTGTGAAAAACCTGCTTGCACTGATAAAGGATTTCGGCAAAATCTCAGGGTACAAAATAAATGTGCAAAAGACAGTTGCATTCCTATACACCAACCACAAGCAGGCAGAACCCCACATAGAAACCACAATCCCATTCATAATAGTCACACATACACACACAAAATGAAATACCTTGGCATCTTCCTAACCAGAGAATTGAAAGACCTTTACAATAAGAACTACAAAACAGTGCTCAAAGAAATCCAAGAAGACAGAAAGGAACTGAAAAATATTCCATGCTCATGGATAGGAAGAATCAATATGGTAAAAATGTGCATCCTACCAAAGGCAATCTACAGATTCAACAAAATACCCATTAAGTTACCAACATCATTTTTCTCAGACCTGGAAATGACAATGCAGAAATTCATATGGAAACATAAATAATCACAAATAGCCAAAACAATCCTTAGCAAAAGAAACAAAGCAGTAGGTATCACACTCCCAGACTTCAAACATTACTGTAAGGCTACAGTAATCAAAACAGCCTGGTACTGGTACAAGAACAGGCCTACCGACTAATGGGGCCAGATATAGATTCCAGAAGCAAAGCTTCAATTTCTCAACCAACTCATCTTTGACAAAGTCTCCAACAACAACCACTGGGGAGGGGAGAACCTATTCAGTAAATTGTGCAGGGAAAACTGGTTGACCACATGCATAAGATTGAAACAGGACCCCTACCTATCACCATAACAAAAATTAACTCTAAATGAATCAAAGACCTAAACATAAAACCTCAAACTATAAGAATCTGAGAAAACACAGGAGACACCTTTATGGAAATTGAAACTGGCAACCAATTCCTATTCAGAACCCTAAATGCCCATACCTTAAGAAATAAGATAGAAAAGTAGGACTTCATCAAACTAATGAGCTTCTGCAAAGCAAAAGAAACCATCAAGAGATCAGGCAGACAGCCCACACAACGGGAAAAAATATTTGCCAACTGTATATCTGACAAAGACCTAACATCTAGGATCTCCAGGAACTCAAACACTCCAAAAGGAAAAAAAACAAACTGCCCCATTAAAAAGTGGGCAAAAGACATGAATAAACAATTCCCAAAATAAGGGCGGTCAACAGACACATGAAAAAGTGCTCAGTCTCGCTCGTCAGAGAAATGCAAATCAAAACCACATTGAGATACCACCTAACCCCAGTAAGAATGTCCATCATTAATAAAACAAGCAACAACAGATGTTGGCAAAGATGTAGAGAAAAAGGAACACTTCTACACTGCTGCTGGTGGGAATGCAAACTAGTGCAACCTCTTTTTGGAAGACAATATGGCAGTTTTTGAAAGAACTAGAGACTGATCTTCCATACAACCCAGCAATACTCCTATTGGGAGTATACCTGGAGGAATTCAAATCATTTTACAAAAAAGATACCTGCACACTTATGTTTGTTGCAGCTCTATTCACAACAGCAAAAATATGCAACTGACCATGTTGCCTATCAAAGCTGGACTGGATGAAAAAAATGTAGTACATATACACAATGGAATATTGTGCAGCCATAAAGAAGGACAAACATGGACTTTGCAGAAACTTGGATGGATTTAGAGTTGATCATACTCAGTGATCTATCACAGAAACAAAGAACAGAGTGCCATATGTTCTCACTCATAAGCAGACCTTGAACAATTATAATACTATAAGAAAATGATTGGCAGTAGTGGGAAACTATCAGAGGAGAGGGGTGGGATTGACAGCTGAACAAAACTGCTAGGGGAGGGAGGGGCATACCTCATCAACAAGGGTGCCTGCATAATCAACGTTTGTATACCTAGTCCTGAATTGTATCCATTTTTATAGTTAAAAAAAGAAAGATACTTTCTTAGGTTGTAAAACTAGATTTTTCATTTGAGAGTTTTCGTGTGTGTGTGTGTGTGTGTGTGTGTGTGTGTGTGTGTGTGTGTAAATATTTATAGTTATAAAGTATTCCTTAGCATTACTTTTTCTGTATCCCATACAGTTTTGTATGTTCCATTTTTATATTCATTCATATGTAAGTATTTTAAAAATATTATCTGGTATTTTAAATTTATTGATTGTTTAATAGTGTGTTGCTTAATTTCTACAAATTTGTGAATTTTTAAGTTTTACTTTTGTTATGGATTTCTACTTTATCCTACTGTGGTAAAAAAAAAAAGATAATTTGTATAATATCTATCATTTGATATCTATTAAAGTTTAATTTGTGGTCTAACATATTGTCTATCTTGGAAAATATTTCTGTGCGTTCAAGAAAATGCTTATGCCGTTCTTGTTGTGTAGAGTGCTTAGTATATATCTGTTATACCTACTTGTTTATTATGTTGTTTAATTTCTCTTTCTGTTTGCTATTTCTTTTTATTACTGAGAAAAAGTTATTAAATTGTCCAACTTTTAATGTAGAGCTGTCTTATTTCTTTTTCAATTCTGTCTTTGTTTCAAAAACTTTTACTGTCTATTCTTAGCTGTGTAAATGTTTATAACTATTATATAGTTTTACTATGTTGAAACTTGTATTAATATATAATATCAATTTTATTTCTTATAACCTGTTATGATTTAAAGTGTATGTTGTCTAATATTGGTATATTAATCTGATACGATTCTAATCACCACTACTCTCTTTGAGTTACTATTTGCATGAAATTTTTTACCCCTTAACTTTTTATTTGCATCAGCCTTGTCACTGAAAAAGCCTAGAAACAATCATGATCCAATATAATGAGTAGATTTCGTTCCCCAGAGTTTTATTCCTAAATACTGTAACACTCTAAATGTTGAGATGTTGTCAATGATGTTGTTGATGTTGTTACTGTTATTGTTAAAAATGTAGAAGATCATGCCCAATGACATAAAAATTATTGTAAGGGAATTCCACTATCCAAATCGGGGACAAATAGTTTAAAACATCATGGTAATAGATTTATTAGATAAAAGTCAGCTATAAATTCATGTGATACACACATGCACAAAAACATACTCAAAAGAGTACAGAAGAGAAAAAGCTTTTCCATGTTATGTAACAAAATGCCCCATAATGGAATTATAGATTTAAAATATCAACATTTTTATCATAATTTTATTAATTGATCCACTTAATTAAAATCAATGTTATAAGGTTGGGTGAAAATTTGTTAGAAAGAGAATATTAGAACAACCTCAGAATATTATATTCACTGATTACTAATAAACTACAAGAAATTTATATTTTTATATAAAAAATCTGGAGAATACTGCATACATCAAGTGATCAAACTAAATAACAATAATATTACAAACTAACTTTATGATCTTATTTATGTGATAATCTGAAAGTGACACCATATTATTTTCATAATATTTTTGACCAAAAATATTTAATCTGAATAAGTAGATAATAATTAGACAAATTCAAACTGGCAGCCATACCATATACACTCACTCACAAAAACTTGAGGTCTTCAAAATATCATTGGTGGAGAAGACGTGAAAAAGCAAAAGAACTGTTCTGTTCTAAAGAAAAAAAAAATTTTAATGCAAAGCATTGTCCTTGGTTGGATCTTGATTTTTAAAACAAGCAAATATCAACATATAAATGACACTATTGGATCAATTATAGTTGTCTATTAGGATATTTTATTATTATAATTAAAATTCTTGTGTGATATTAGTATAAGTTAAGTGGGAGAATGTCTTTTTTGCTTTAGAGATACATGTAATCGCAAGTGGGAGTGACTATCACAATGTTTGCAACATAATTTCAAAAGACTTAACCAAAAACAAAATGCATAATATACATTTATACTATATCCAAAGCTATATTATAAAGAGAGACCAATTCCTGATCAAAACCCCAAGTGCCCATGCCATAAGAGCTAAGATAGACAAGTGGGACCTCATCAAACTGACAAGCTTCTGCAAAGCTAAAGAAACCATCAAAAGAGTGGGTAGACAGCTCACAGACTGGGAAAAAATATTTGCCAACTGTATGTCTGACAAAGGCCTAACATCTAGGATCTACAAGGAACTCAAATGTGCTGAAAAGAAAACAAAAAACAGCCCTATTAAAAAGTGGGCAAAACATATAAATAGACACTTTTCAAAAGAAGACATATGAGCAGCCAATAGATACATGAAAAAATGCTCAGCCTCACTTGTCATCAAACAAATACAAATTAAGACCACACTGAGATACCACCTAACTCCAGTGAGGATGCCCATCATCAATCAGTCAAACAACAACAGATGCTGGAGAGGATACGGGGTGGGGAGGAGGGGAGGAAACACTTCTACACTATTGGTGGGAGTGTAAACTAGTACTGCCTATGTGGAAAACAGTGTGGCCATTTCTAAAAGATTTAAAAATCGACCTTCCAAAAGACCCTGCACTCCCCCTACTGGGAACATACCCAGAAGAACTCAAATCACTCTATAAAAAAGATATCTGCACATGTATGTTTATCGCAGCATTGTTCACAGTAGCAAGCACATGGAACCAACCATGCTCACCATCAAAAGAGGACTGTAAAAAAAAAAAATGTGGTGCATATACATGATGGAATATTATGCAGACATAAAGAAGAACAAAATCACAAACTTCACAGCAACTTGGATGGACTTAGAGTCTACAATAATGAGTGATCGTTCACAGAAACAGAGAACTGAGTATCACATGTTCTCTCATGAGCAGACCTTGAGCAATTATCGTAATACGATAAGAAAAGGATTGGCAGTAGCCAGAAACTGCCAGGAGGGGAGTGGGGAAGTGAGATTGGCAGTAGTGGGAATCTACCTGGGGCTGGGGTGGCACACCTCATCAACAAGGGTACCTGCATAATGAACATTTGTATATCTAACCCTGAATTGTACTCCACATCTTTAAAAGAAAAAAAGAAAAAAAGAGAGAGAGATAAAATTAATGTGGTCGATGTCAAAAACTAATATATCAAGGAGGATGCTATCCATATGGGTGCTTATTTAAGTTTTTTCACCTTTTTGTATGTCTAAAAAAATCCTAAATAAGTGTTGGGAACAAAACCAAACCAATCGAAGAGCAGAATATAAGATGCAAAGGACAGAAATAATTTTTGAGTATTTCCTTTACTGGAAAATTATATTAAATCCCTTGGATTATTTTTATAATCAAGGGAAATTATAAAATATAGGGTATTGTTTATCTTTTATGTGCATATGCTATAAAGTACATTTTAATTGGTTTAAAATATGTATAAGCTTTCCAAAAAATGAAAGTACAAGACTATCTATACCCAAATGACTGAAATAGTTTCTTTAGATTTCTTTTTAGCGAATTAATTAGTTAGATAATTAAGAAGAAAAAAATTATTCTTACTCAGGAGAGACATCATCTTCAACTATCTTTATGAGCTTAACTAGAGACAAGTGTGTTTCATAAATTGGTGCTCTGAAAAACACTTGCCCTTTTTTCTTTCCAATAGTGTCTATTATATATTTGCTCAGTTTGAATAAATGTTAATGTTCATTTGGAGGAAATTATTTGTGGAAAATTCTTGGAACGAATTCAATCAAGTTATATAATTTTAATAACTTACCATATTCTAGCATAAATTTTAATTTTTTATTCAAAAATGATACTACCATAGGAATCCGTACCTAGGGGAAAACAAAAAAGATTCTGCAATAAATGTTAGCGTTTTCAGTTGCATATTGCCTATGCATATTAACTCACACAGGTATACATAACTTTCAGAGTCTCTCTTTTTTTGTGAAATAGGAATCATAATATGTCATCACAAGTTTGCAACAAGAATTTGAGTAATGGAATATGTCTAAAACAAAAACGGATTAGTTTATCGGTCAATAAATAATAAACTGCTATTGATGCTAAGTTTCTTGATGTTAGAAACTTTTTTTGTTTATATGTGACCCATATAATGTCTTCAAATTTTATATAAAGTTTTCATAGGATTTTAAAAAGTAAGTGCTATTGTGCAATTACCTTTAATTCTGTGTGTGTGTGTGTGTGTGTGTGTGTGTGTGTGTGTGTGTGTGTGTGTGTTGGTATGAGTATGTATATGTGTGTGCATAGCTTTCATCTCAAGAACAAATGACAAAACAACCATGCTCTCCATCAAAACTGGACTAGATAAAGAAATGTAATACATATACACAATGGAATATTATACAAACATAAAGAAGACAAACATATGGACTTCACAGCAACTAGGATGGATCTATAATACTCAATGATCGATCACAGAAACAAAGAACTGAGTACCACATGTTCTCACTCATAAGTGGATCATGCACATTTACCATAATACTATAAGAAAGGGATTGTCAGTAGCAGGACACTGCCAAGGGAGAGGAAAGAGGCATGTAACATCAATAAGGGTACCTGGCAAAGTGAGGACCAAGAGGAGGCCCAAACTTTGCCTGTATGATGACCACTTGTACACCTAATCCTGAATTGTACCTCACATCTTTAAAAGAAAGAAAAAAAATATTCCTCTAGGTTTTTCAAGGTCTCCATGAAGAATGATCTCAGAAAAAATAATCTATTAGGATATATCTTATAAACTAAAGATGAGAAAATGCTCAAACTCATGTATGAGGACAACCAAAGCAGAGTTTGAAATATTCCTTTAACAAAGATAGTATTATCTATGTTTCTACAACACAGTAAGAGAAATATATGCATATATGTTAGTTTGAGTTATATTGCACATGATAAATTTTCACAAGAAATATGTGGATTATTATGTAGATAAAATGTGCTAGTGGAAAGATAAATTGTAATACCTAAATACATGAATTTGATAAGCTAAGAATTTGAAAAACTTTCTTAAGATTCTTAAAGTCTGGCATAATTTAAGTGTTTTATATTTTGAAATTTTCATATATTTATAAGAACAATAGAGCTCCAAAGAAAAAATTAATGAAATAATTTTGCCATAGTATATTGGAATGCATTCATATAAGACCATCCTTTTTTATTGTAGAACAAAAAAAATGACATAATGGATAATATTTCAACATTTCCATATAATCATATACCTATGTAAATTTCTGCTATGTGAAGTCATTTGGATTTGATTTTGGAAGAACTAGCTAATATCTATATAAATTGTATTTTAAAGAAATCTCAGATCTGTCTTCTATTTCCCTCAAAACCTTCCCCATATACCCTTACACTTACCTGGAGAAAGTGCTTTTAAAAATGTTTCTTTTACCTGTATTCCACACCTACTAAATCAAATCTTTATAACAAGAAAGGTGATGAGGATATTCCAGAATTTGCATTTTATGAGGTTCTTCAAGAGATTTTAATATATATATATTAAAATTTATATATATATATAAACTTTGAATTTGGGAGCCAAAATTCCAGAAACGTAGGCAAGAAAGAAACTTCTTTCTTTGTCTCACCAACAAATTCCTATCAGATCAGCCAGTCCAACATAGCAAAGACAGAGGTCCTACAAATTTGGGAATTAGTGAAGCTCCAAATATAGTAAAGAGTTTTATTTCTGTGAATATATTCCTTCAGTGGTGTGTGGTGTGGTGTGTGTGTGTGTGTGTGTGTGTGGGTGTGTGTGTGTGTGTGTGTTGAGAAGATGAATATGATGGCGTGGGAATATAAAAAGTACTAATAAGAAGGAGGACTCAGAAAATTGGAATTACAGATATTTTCATTTAGAAGTTATGCCTATATTTAGCCAAGCAGAGATTTTGAGATCCTGACTTCAGGCACAGGCTACAAACATAAAGAGATGATGTGTTGTACTGATGTACACACATGCTTTCTTCTTTTCCTTCTCTAATATGGTTTGTGATCAACCTGCTGTAACAGAGTGCAGTGGAGATACAAAGGTCAAACACGGAAACGTGTGTGCGTAAGATGTATACGTATATATATATGCACACACGTGTACATATATGCGAATATACGTGAGTATATATATGTATGTGTGTGTGTGTGTGTGTGTATTTAATTGCATGAAGGTATTCAATTAAAACCATAATCAAAATGAGATCTTAGACATAGTCAGTGTTATATTTTGTAACCCCAAAATGCCTAGACATAAGATTTTCAAAGTCCAGGATTGTATTTGTATTTCAAGAAATGCAGGGATCGGGTTGTTGAACAAGATTTTATCGGTTTAAAATATTCATATATTTTAACTTGAGCTATATGAAATATGGCAAAGTACTTTTCTCACTTTAATCATATTTGCAGGTATATAAACTTGTCATGTTAGTCACTATAGCTGTACATATTAAATACTTTAAGCTTTGAAATTTGATAAAAGACATTCTCAAGTTCAGAGATTAACAAAGACATGCTGATTACCAAAAATATATTCTATTTAATACAGAAGGTATTTAAATTTTCTCTTGAATTCAGGCAAGCTGACGCGAGCAGTATTATATTGTGATTTTAAAATGATCTTGAGTGACTATTTTTATATAATATGGCCTACTAGCCATTGAGAAATTGTCCCTAGAGAAGCAATCTTCCAAATTCAGAGCACCAATGAATGATGATTTGGCAGAAAAATTGCCAATAATGGCATTTACAGTTTGGGAAATTATGATATCAGTTAATGAAGACAGCGTATATAACACTCAGACAACAGTCAGATTGGTTCCAGGCCTTGAGGGATCTGGATGTTCATTAGCAGGAAGGTCATATATTAACGCAAATTTTCAGTAATTCATTTTGGGACACTGAATTAAGTTGAGAAAGAAGTGGGGGGAAAACTTCGATTAAAGATGCCGTGATGTTCAAGGTCATGTGAATGTGCCTGGCCTATAGCTGTCTAAATAATTTTGCCAGGTGGTTGGATTAGAAAATGGATTAAAGCTTTGCAAAATGTGAATTCCTCTTTCAAAATTCAGATTCCTTTATAAAAATTATTTTATACATTTAGAAATCTTTTGGAAGATGAAGATATTTGAATTTTTTTATTGTTTTTCACATTCTAGGAAACAAAGGGAAAGTAGGGGAAGTCATGTTTTAAAATACCTCCAATATGAGAATCAAGACACACATGGCCTACTACGATTTAAAATGAATGCATGCCGTTTCATTGTGTTGCTGACACTGACAGGTTTTGGAAAGCCTAGTTTTTCTGGCTTGGCACAAATAATATGCCACATTTCGAAGCAATGTACTTGACATGAAGAAAGACTCTTTTATGATCTCAGGATTTCCACAAACTGCTGCTTTTTATCTTAACCCCCTGCTTGCTTTTGTCATAACAATTGTCACAATCAGTAAATATTTTTTGGTCTGCTATCACGTTTTCATAAGGTCTTTTGTTTGTTTGTTTATATTTTTATTTTATTTTTTAGAGACAGAGTTCTTGCTATGTTTTCCAGGCTGGTCTTGAACTCTGGCTTCAAGCGATCCTCTCACTTTGGCTTCCCAAAGAGCTAGAATTATAGGCATAAACCACTACCCTTGACCCAAGTCTTTTGTTTTCACTATTGTGTACATATAAGAATTTACATATATGATTTCCACTAACTGTCAAGCTCTTCCCTTTCTTTAATGGTCTATATCACACTGATTAAAACATACTGACTGGAAACCCAGTCTTTGGAGATAGACCAGCTATCTCAGAACTTCAGCTGTAACTCTCTGTACCTAACATTTCCCCTCAGTAAGTAAGATAATGCAACAAGAATGGCCGGCTCAGTGACTCAGTCTATAATCCCAGCACTTTGGGAGGCCAGGCAAGTGAATTCCCTGAGCCCATGGGTTCGAGACCAGCCTGGGCAACTTGGTGAGACCTCATCTCTACAATAAATCAAAAAAAATTTAGCTGGGCATGGTAGCGCGCACTTGTAGTTCCAGCTACTTGGAAGGCAGAGGCAGAAGGATCATCAGAGTCCAGCAGGTTGACGCTGGGGTGGCCGTGAGAGTGCCATGGCACTCAAGCCTGGGCAACAGAGTGAGACTCCAACTCAAAAAAAACAGAATTAATGATTTTGACATCTGCATTTCATTGAAGGGCTTGCCATCCCCCCCCCCCCCAAATTCATATGTGAAAAACCTAAACCCAGTGTAATGATATTTTAAGGTGAACTTTGGGGAGGTAATTAGATCATGAGGGTAGAGCCCTTATAAAAAGAGGCCACTGAGCCAGCTTACTTTCTTTCTTCCACCTGAGGATACAACGAGAAGTTGGTAGTCTGGAACCTGGAAGAAGGCCTTCACCAGAACCTGACCATGTCAGTACCCTGGTCTTGAACTTTCAACCTTCAGAACTTCTGTTGTTTATAAACCATATAGGGTATAGTACTTACTTTTAGCAGCCCGACCTAATTGAGATAAAGTCCTTAGAGTACCTGATAACTGGTAAATGTCTGATAAATATTAATTATCATTATCTTTAAGATTTTTCCTATCATTTGTGACCTACCTGGATTTTTAAAACTTCTTATTTTTCAATATTTTAGATACCTCACCATTGTGCTTCTTTAAGGCACTGCCAACTTTTACCATAAACATTTTCGTATTTTAATACAATTTTATTAACTTATCTGTATTTCTACCTAATTTATAAATCCTAAGAGTGTGAGAGATGTATTATTCAAGGTAGGCTAACAATTGTAATCAACCACACCCAAATTTTGTGGATGATCGGAAGTCCAACATGGGAGTTTCTGTGTAGGTACTCCCATAGAAATTACCATTAGTAGCAGTGACTCAAGGACCACACATCTTCGGAGTACTTAGCATTAACTTAGCAGATGGGAAGAGTACATTACATTTGAGGGGGGACCCCCCTTTCAATCACCTTCAAAGGACTCATTTGATGCAATACACCTATGGAGATGCTTTATCTGCTGCTCAAAACAGTTTTGATTTCATCAATTTTGATGCCTTTTAGTGATTCTGCATTTTTTTTTTTTTTTTTTTTTTTTTTTTAGTTGTAGTCTCACTCTATCACCCAGGCTGGAGAACAGTGGCATGTTCCTGGCCACCGCAGCCTCGACCTGCTGGGCTCTGGCGATCCTTCTACCTCAGCCTTCCAAGTAGTTGGAACTACAGGTGCACACCACCATGTCTGGCTAATTTTTTGATTTATTATAGAGACGAGATCTCACCAAGTTGCTCAAACTGGTCTTGAGCTCAGGCAGTCCTCTCACCTGGGCCTCCCAAAGTGCTGGGATTACAGACTTGAGCCATGTGCCCGGCTATTTTTGTTAATTTGTTTGTTTCACCTCGAAGCGATTCCCTTTGAGGACTTTTTTCATGCAGGGAAACCAACAACAAAAAGGTCGCCCAGGGGTAAGATTGGGTGTATAGGGAAGGTGAGGTATGGAGTCATGCTGTTTTTGATCAAAAACTGCTAGACATTCAGTGCAGTGTGGGCAGGTGCTCTCATAAATTACCCATCATGAAATGGGTAAACACGCTGAAAGAATCTCAGAAAAAAATTTCACAGAAGCTGGCGCCTCTCACAGCAATGCTAGTAAGTGGGTTCCTAGGACACTTACCTAGTGGAGAAAGCCTCTACTACAAGGAACCCCGTCCTTCCAAACAATAATTCTGTTTTTGGAGAGTTCCCCCTCATGGACTCCTCTCCTTCCCTTTCCTCTCTCCTCTCCCCTCCCCTTTGTCTTCCCTTGTCTCCCCTCCTGTCTCCTCTCCTTCTCTTCCCTTCCCTTGTGCTTTGAATGAACACAGCCTGACCATGAGATCCAGTATTTCAGTCTATACATCACCGGCTAGTAAGGATTCGGTCATATGCCATATATACTCCTCTTGCTTACAACCTCTCCAGACAAAAGATCTGAACCAAAACAGAGGATTTTCTTAAATGTAAAATTGTCCTAAATGAGACACATCCATAACAACCAAAAACAAGCTAAAATTCCAACACCTGGAGAGGGGTGGAGAGATGGAGATTAATAATTTTTTGTGTTCAAACCTGCTCCTGAAAGCTTTCTCCTACTTCTGGAAAAATACTCTCCATGCTGCCTTCTGAAGCTGCTGTGAGTTCTCGCCAGAAATCCACAATCACACCTGACTGCTAACTAAGACAGTAGAGTGTGGCTTCTGCTCAGGTACTTGCCACGCTAACACCTCCAGATGTCATCCACACGAGTGAGACATATTAACTGATGTCACAGACAAACAAAACTATTTAAAACTGTCTCAGGAGCCAAGGACTGAACTAAATCAAGTTATTCAAACTGAACAAGGAACCCGAAGATAAGAGATTCCATGAAGGGTGGCCCCATTGGAGGGCCTTTATCCTAATTACCCAGCTAATCAATGTACTGTTTGGAGTGCCCTAACACTGTACACTCTTTGTTTCCAGGGACACCAAGCATCCCTGATGAGATTGTCCCACTTGCGTATCATACCCTATCATGACATTGCCATACCCCTGAACAATATTTAGGTCAGCCTCAACTTACTGCCCAGAATTCTGCAGTGTGTAAATTGATGCCTTGTGCAGAGTAGTTAAGAATGAATGAAAATAAAAATAAAAAGCTACTGGCTTTCTAAAGCAGATCCAATGGCAGAGGGGCTATGGGATTTTTTTCCCCCTGACTTGGCAAAAGGTTGGGCTTCACGGTTATGTTAAATCCTGAAGACAGGCCTGATCATTCTGCTGGGAATCATTTTCATCATAACCTTGATATTCTGTGGCCTTGAAGTATTGGATGTTTGTCCCAGTCCTCCAAAATCTGACCCATTTGGTTGCATAGTGGGGTGGACTATTTTCTTGCTCAAATCCTCAAAAAATCAAGGGGTGGAGTTGAACAGTCTGGCGCCACGTGTGACTTATTTAGGCCTGACCTTAAGCCTCTACCTGGCAGTGAGACAGGAGATAGCTAGAAAAAGGTTAGGCGGACAGACAGGCAGGTCCTCTGGTAACAATATAGTGAACCCCTGGCAGGCCTCTCAAACACTGCATTGGTAAACAAGCTCCCTGCAAGCTTCTCAAGCTAGAGCTTGGGTACTCAGCTGCTGAAATCAAAAAACAACCAATCGGCTCACCATTAGGTTTCTACCTCCTGCCGATTGGTCCTTGATACTGACTAATCAGAACAGCTACAGCTCACAGCTAGTGCTAACCAATCGGATTGGACTTAGGGCTACATAATCACCAGGCTTTTCCCTCCAGAGGGGCAACCCCTTCGGGTCCCCTCCCACTGTAGGAGTTCCCTTGTCCTCTCAATAAATTCTGCTTACTCGCTCTCTGGCTGTCTTTGTCCCTCATTCTTCCCGGGCATGAGACAAGAACCTCGAGCCTTGAAGAGCTGCAGAATATCCTCAGAGCGAAGAGCTGTGCATCCTAGAGGCTGGCTTGGCAGCCGATGGAGCCAGCTGAACCAGGAGAGCTGCCGCAAGAAGGCGAGACTCCAAAGTGGAGACACCCAGGGGGCTAGTCTTGCCCGTTCACTGAACCAGCAACACTCTCAGGGCTCGGCTTGCCAGCCCCTTAGAGCTGACTCTTCCGGGGCTGGGCTTACCAGCCCCTCGACGGACTCTCCCTCGGGCTTGCCTGTCCCATTGAGCTGACCTTGAAGCCTAGATGTGGATTCTGAAAAATCCACATCAGCCGCAAACGGTTGCTCTCCCCACACTGGAAGTGGTGCCCAGTCTCTGCATGGCAGCCTCGGCAGGAAGCTTGGGTCCCTCTGGCTGTCAATCTCCTGAACATATTTATGTTCTTAGCCCTGGTGCCTTTATTTCTAGGACTCCTTGCCAGAGGCCTCCTTATGGGGGTAAGGAGGAGGAGAGATTCAAGACACTTCCCTGCTAACTCAGTATTCCTTACTTTTCCAACTCTAATCCTCCCTTTTTGCCCTCCCCCTGGACCCAGGGTTCATAAAACTATAGCAGCCCTTTGTCTGGGGTTCCCCCAACAGCAAGAGGACTGTAACATTCGCGCTGGCCTTCCAGACCCTCAGACCAGCATTCCTGCTCTATGGGGCGAAAAGGAAAAGGGTCCTTGTCTCTTTTTAGCCTCTTGCATTTACTGTCAAGGTAAGTGATTAAAGGTTTAATTGGTAACCTTCATTTTGGCTTGTGATTGCTTTAATTCACTACTCTGACACCTTTGTAGCTTAGCTCTCTCTCCGGCTCAGTAGAGCACCCCTCAGGTAAGCGACTAAACAATTTATGGATTAAACAATAATCTGTGAAGACTGGCTTAGAAAAACGATTTTATAAATAAAAGAGGGTAAAAGTACATAATATATTAAAGGATATCTATGGTAAAAATATTTGTACAAAAAAAAATGGAGAAAAGGTCTAAACAACTTAGTCACATTGGTGGAGTCGACGTTCCTATTAAGACAAGAATAGGAAAAGATCGTGAGCTGTTGATTTCACCTTGTGCTGTGGCTTGAGCCTGCCAGGTATTTTATGTGGAAAGGTCTTTGGTTAAAGAAAATGAGGTTTAGCTTTGCAGGGTCTATCGTTTTTTTATCAGATTCAAATGCGAATTAGAAATATTATTTTTTAAAGAGCCAGTGGCAGATAGCAATAAAAGACTTTTCAGAAATTAAGATTTCAATTATATGCAGATATTCGTTTGCTTTGTAAACAAAACGTGGTAGTTTTTTTTTTTCTTTTCACGCAGGTGTTTTCACATCTTGAAAACAAGTTTTTGTTTGGTATGCCCATCTGTGTATCCTTCTGTGGTGCTTTTTCTGGCCACAAAGATCTAAATTAAACACTCTCATTCCTCACTTCACAGAACTTGGATTACAGATTTGCATGTTGTATAGTAAGTTGCCTATTTCGAAGTCAGTTTCTTCTTGTAACCTATTTGATATCTGCATATTCTGACAAAGTACCCAATAAGAGCATGCTAACGAACAGCGTTGAACTGTTCTTGCTGATATGACCTGTCAAGAAAAATCACATTTAAGAAGATTAAAACACACTTCAAATTCGTTCCTTTATTCATTTAAAAGTTTTATAACCAACTTGTTTTGATCTCCATCAAAATCCTGAAATGTGTATTTCATGTGAGTTTTCAGTTTTCTCAGCCAAAGCCTGAGTAACAGGTTTGCATTACAGAGTCTGCGGCAGCGGGAAAGCTGTTTTACAGTAAATCATGAAAAGGCTGTTTACAGCTTTGACTCACATCCTATTTTACAGTAATAGAAATAGTCAATAAAATCACATTAAAAAGCACATATTATGTTCACCAACTCCTAATAGTTTTTAAAAACTACTTATGAAAGGAAAATGTTGGAAATTAAACTATGTAAGAATATTTTCTAAATAGTCTAATTTTCACTTCATCAGTACTTTTTTTGCAGAGTGCATTTGAGGCAATCCTGTAGAATGTTCGTCTTATGTTGCCTGGCTTTACAGTTGTGATACTGTGGACTGCATCTTGAAACTAAAAAAAGCGAGTTTATATCTCCCAAAAGATTTATTTTTTGTTAATTTTTGGTAACTGTAATTAGTGCAAACTGTATAAATTACATTATGTATGTACCTAAAGTAATGATTTCTCCTTAAAGATTGTTTAATAATTTGTAATGACTTTATACTATCTAATGACAAGCTGAGCATGATCAAGGCAACTGTAAAAGAATGGGGAGGATCAGGAGACACCAGGGACTGGTTTTTAGTAGCTGGAATCCAGATAACTCATCCCTGTGGCACCAGGAAGAAATCTAGGATGAAAACAACACAGGAGAGTTGGTACAAAAATCAACAGCTAATTAAGAACAAGCAATGTGCCAAAGCTATTCATTCTAATCCTGTAATGTTTCAGGCTGCCTCCCCCACTTTGCTTTTTGTTCTATCTCCTTTACCTACTTTTAAAAAATATTTTAAGATAGCCATTATTCATCCTTCAATAATAAATTTACTTTAATGTGGGCTTTTCTAATCCTTTCAATGATTTGCTATATACTAGGATAAAATTAAACTATACCACCACCTGTCTCTCCTTTAGAAATAAAAGTTATTTCTATAACCTTTAATACCTTTGGTTTTAGAATAAACATTGGACTTTATTGTCATTTTTTAATATCTAAAAGACAAATCATTTGTTTATGACTATACCCCTAGTGTCTGTCACAGTACTTGATTCAAGTTGGTGCTCAAATTGGTGAATGAGTCCCTTTCTCACTATATTATATGGTTCAAAGGGGGCAGAGAGCATGTCAAATATTGAACACTGAAAATCTCACCACGTGGCCAAAATGTATCAAAGAGGATTAAGTGTATGTAATATGGGAAGACCAAGTAGATTTCTATCATTATCAAAATCACACAAATGTGTCAACTGGAAGAAAGATGATAGAGAGAGAGAGAGAGAGATAATAAGTAAATAAATAGATACACACACATACAGGGTTATTTCAGGGAGATGGGAAAATCATCAAGAAGGATCAGTTTATTTGATATAAGCCAAGTAACCCATGAGAGTTTGTAACGTGCTTTCTATGTCTAGACTGCAAATAGCTATGAGATTGATTGCTGTAGATATGTGTAGATACTTGGTGGTACATACATTTTTATGTTTTTAATAAATATGATGTAAAAGATTACTCAGAAAATCTCATATGTGTTTGTTAAATTGGAAAGGATTAACTCTTTGAAAAAGATCAAAAGAAATGAATTTTACTTCCAATTTTGAATCCAATTTTTGCACGTTCGCTTATTTTTTTACATTGGGAAGATAAACTGTTATATATCCTGCACACTTATTCAGCCACGTGCTTCTATGACTGAGTTCTAAAGTGGTTTAGGTTTATTAATCTCACAATGTGAGCTTTAATAGAACATAAGCCTTACTAGATGAGATGCAATTCTAGCAATTAAGTGTACAAATTGTGTACATGTGTATGTCTTCTGAGAAATAAGAACACTCTCTCAGAGTCACGTTTCATTAAATGACTCAAAATTTGATTGTAAAGCAGTTTTACCTATAATCATGCAGTTTCTTTCTTAAAAAGTGATTACACTGTTATAATATGAAATCAGAGATTGTATAACCTGAACAAAACATATTGGTTATAAAACTATAATTGGGAAAGCTGTACTTTTTAAAGGATAAGGTAACTTTGATCTTTATTAAGCAGTAATGATATAATAATTAATAGTTTTAGTTTTTCCCTATGTGGCCTTGTAAAATTAGAATAATTTATAGATATTTATTGGTATATTTAGTGTTATTTATGCTCCATTGTTTACCTGTGAGAGACAGATGGTGGTACAGTTTAATTTTGTAGTGGGATCAATCCTGGAGAGAAGACTTAGAGAGCTCAACAGATGGAAAGAGAAAGAAATGCTCCAGGTACAGAGAATGAAATAGAAATATACATGGAAAGATGCCCAGAGAACATAAGTGAGGTGGACATACCAAGAAGGTACACAGGCTACTATGTTTACTTATTTGTTGGGAATTTAAAATGGAAACGAATCAACATAATCCGGTTTTCAAATGTGAAGAAAATATTCTCGAACCTGATGAAAGAAGCAAAAAATAGTTAGTAAATGGGCCAGAAGAGATCATCTTAGCCAGAAGTAGGGGCAAAATATCCCTACTAGAATGTATTTACGTATTTATATAATCAAAACTATCCTTGTTGATTTCTAATCCTAGTGCCCGAAGCAGTGTCCAGAGCAAAAATACTTTTAATAATTAATAGCTAGTATGTAAATGCCAGTCTATATATTTTTTCATCCAACACTATCAGCTATATTTATACAGTTTCCCAGGGAAAAAAAGGGCAATTGTGGAAAATAAAAGACATTCAAGAAGAATTATGAATATGAGGCTTTGCAAAATGAATAGAGTGTAGAAACAGCACTTACACACTGAATACCAGAAACTTTTGCCTTATGTGTGCCTTTGCTAGGAAAAAAAAAACTAAAACTGAATGACAATAAACACACTACACATTGAGTTTTAGATATCCAGACCTTTGATGTACTAACATATGCTTCTTGTTTTTCTTAAGAACAACCTAGGCTCATTTACTACCTCAAATGTCTGCTGAAAATAAATAACAACAACCTTAAACTGTCTATTATGAGAGATTAAGAAGTTCAGCAAATTGGTATAAGATTTTTGTGTGCTCCTAGAATTGCAGTGTAAACTTAGTTTTCCAAGACAGTTCTTCGATGGCTTTTTAAATGGGACTGTAATATGCATGCAATATACTACTCAGAATGATTAGTTTAACGAGCTTAGACAATTGTATACATATATCTACCTCCAAAATTTATATATAGTATACACATTTCCACCAAAAATTATGTATATATTATTTCCATTATCCCAGAAAATTTCCATAAACTCCTTGTCACTCAATTCTGTCTCTAACCCAGTTAGCTGCTTTCTTTTTTACTTTTTAGAGGTGAGATCTCACCAAGATGCCCAGGCTGGTCTCGAGCCCCTGAGCTCAGGCAATCCTTTCCCTCCAGTCTCCCAAAGTGTTGGTATTACAGGCATGAGACACGCCCCTGCCTTGAGCTGTTTTCTGATTGTTATCATAATTGATTAATTTTGCCTGTTAAGGTGAATCAATTCTCAGTGTTTATATGTGTGGTTCCTTTTTTCTCAAAATGCTGTCTGATTCATCCACTGTGTTTTGTCTGTAACTTGTTTGTTTCATACCAAAATATTCCATAGCATGGATATATTACAATGTGTTTATCCTTTTCATTTGAACATTTGTGTTATTTCCAGTTATGGGCTCTCATAAATACATATACACAAATATTTTTGTAACCTTTTTGTAATTTATATGATTAAATACCTAATTGCAGGATTATAAGCTAGATGTATAGTTAGCATTAATTATAGCAGGTTTCTAAGAAGTGGTCATATAATTTCTCCCACCAGCAGTATACTAGAGTTCTAAATGTGTCAATACTTGCGAACATGTAGTAATATCAGCACTTGGTTTTAGCAATTCTATTGTGCAGAGAATATCTCTCATTGTGGCTTTAATTTACTTTTCCTTGATAAAACATGTTTTTGTGTGTTTATTGGGTATTCCTACATCTTATATTTGTAAAGTGTGTATTCATATTTTTGCCAATTTGTATCAATTTTTTTTTTGTAGACATGTATGAATATTTTAAATTCTGGGTGTTAGTTATTTAGCAAAAGTATGCATTGCAAATATTTTCATCTAGCTTGTGACTTGCATAATAAATTTCTTAGTTATATCTTTTAAATAAAAAATATTTTATATTAATAATGTAAATTTACGTATTTTTAAATGCTTACTATGCACTACCCGACAAAATTTTAACCCAAAGATCTGAAGATATTTTTCTATTTTATTTTTAACATGTTTGTGCTTCTGTCCTCTATAATTACATTTGTTATATACGTCAAATTTGTTTTTAATGTACATAATGATAGGGATGTCATGCCTTACATTTCCATGAAAATATTTGGCTGTCAACTGTTTCACTGTTCAAAAGATTTTACTGTAACCATTAATTTGACTTGACAAATGGGTAAAAGGTGTCAATTGACCTCAATTGAACATATATGTGTGGGTCTAATTCTTCATTATTTATTATGTTTTTGTCACCCATCTGTTATTCTTATGTCAATGCAACACTATCTTGATTGTATTATTTTTACAGTAAAAATACACAGCAGATATTTTAAGTCCTTCAACCCTGTGTATCTTTTTATAAAAAATCTTGAGACTTCTAGATTCTCTGCGTCCTCATTAAAGTGTGGAAACCACCTGTACAATTTTTCAAAAACCTGCTTTAATTTTGAATGAGATTGTGTTAAAAATGTGAGTTCAATTATGCAGAATGGTTATCATTAAAATATTTCATCTTACAATTTCCAAATGTACTACATATCTACTTTTACTTAAATATTCATTAATTTTTTTCTTATCTATACTCTCTAGTTCACTGTAAAAAGACTTGACCAAATTTTGTTATTTTATTAGATGAATTCTGAGATGTGTTTATGCCACTATAAGTCATATTGGTTTATTAAACTCATTTTCCATTTTCTGTGACTATATGGAGATAAAGTTGATCTTGTATATTGATGTGATATTCTGCAAATTGTTGAATTAGTCATTAGTTCTAGCAGCATTTTGGAGATGCTTTTCTAATTTCTACATACAAATAACAAATTAAAATATCTCTCTTAAAAATTTTGTGTTTTATTTTTTTCCTTCCCTTATTATATTACCTAAATAGAGTGATATACTATCTAAATACAAAAGCTAAGCTCAAACATTGACCATTATCCTTTACAAATTAAAAATAATAGTATGGGTGAAAAAGAAACACTTCTAACTGTTACTACTTGTGATGTTAGACAGTATTTGTGTAGCATTGGACAGTAACATATACAAGTTCGAAGATAAATAATACAGTCATTGTTTTTGCTAAATTTTGTCAGTGATAGATTGTCAATAACCTGTTAACCTCTACTGAAGTTCAGTTCCATTCATGTGAAATTTCTTCCTGAACTGGTTTCTGTTTGAAATGAAAAAATGTGAATAATAAAAAATGTATCAATGATTTCTAATCACAGCTCATTATATATCCCTTGCTAGTATTGAAGCAGTATCTTGAAACTTCTTGCTAACTCCATCTGGGAGTTCAGATGATAGTGTTGAGGATAGAGAAGCATCACACTTTCAAATTAAATATGGCTCAGTGCCAGTTTGTGACATATTTGCATCCTGGAGGTTGACTTTAAGATTACAACTCTACCACTTTGGAAAACCACATTTGATATACTTGCAAATAAATGTATCCTTTGGGATTTTCAAGTCATACCAGTGATGCCAATTTTTCTGCAAATTGTCAAGAGAAGGTTTGTGGCACAGCCCTTCAGGAACACTTATTTCCTCATTTTTAATCAACAACAAGATTTTTCCTGTAGTCAAGTTTGGAGGCTGGTAGTGGGCTCGTTTCTGACTTACTATTACTCTTGACAATGTGACCTTAATTGTAACTGATGAATAGTGGTGTGTTTCCTGTTTGGCTGTTGACCCCAAGCATTAGGATCTTTCATTGTTAAAGTAAATAATTGCAAACCTTCACTCAGATTGAGATAGAACTAATTTATGTATAACTCTAATAAATAAAATATTTTGGAAGATATATGCCTTTTTATTCACAAGAGTATTTTTATGTGTGTGTGTTCAGTCAATTTCACATATAACAAGCCATGACATTTTTTTTCAAAATTCAACTTATTTAATCATAATGGGTCAAATGACCTCATTGCTTTAAAAAACAGATTATTTGAATAACTATTGGAGCTCATCAGAATTCTATATGCTCACCTATTTCTTGGGCAGGAAAATAGTCTATATAGCAGCAGCTCTAAATTAGATAGACAATTCAGACACTATAGAAATACCACATAGCAATCTATCTGTAGGTTGCAAAACAATAACCTCATAACAGTTTTTCACAACATGTTATTTCAGGCCTAAAGAAACATAATAATCCATGTAAAACAATAAACAATTAATTCTAAGAGATCTAGTTTAGGTAACATTGGAGTTGCTTATAATAAGCAAACACTCCAGCAGCAATTATATATTCAAATATATATATTTATACACAGAAAAAATATTTAAAATCATGGTAGAGAACCAAACCAGGTAAAACTTGGAGGTAATTTAACCCTTAAAAAAAAAAAAAACTGCACACACTGAGTGAGATTTACATGTATATTTTTTTTTCCTGAGGCCACTAAACTCAAGCAGAAAGCCACCATTTTACTGAGTAGATATAACATAAGATGTCATTCAGGTCGGTCTGCAGTGCTAGAAATTGAACAGAAAGATCCCAGAAAAGAGAAAGCCATGTAATAAGAAAGTCCTGAAATTTAACTACAAATTCCCCTTGAATATTTGGCTGACACTAAATACTTATCTCAGAAGAAAGCAACATGAGAAAAGAAACAAAAGGGCTCTTCAGTATAAGATTTTTTAGTGAAAAATCATGGTGATAAATACATTACAAAATTTGTGAATGAAAGAAAGCCAAACTTATCTGTGTATTGGGACACTGACTAGCTTATATATAAATTTCTGTCTTCAGCAGCTAGTCAGGATAGAGGAGCAGAAGAATGGCACAGAATTCTACAGTCCCACTGTAGATCTTTCTCAAAGTATTAGCCTCCCCATTTTAATAAAAGGAATACTCATTGTCAAGTCAAATGTGAACTGATTGACATATGGTACGTGCAATCAAAATTTTGGATTTCCTTTACTTGAAAGTCATTTATAGAATTCATGGAATTATCTCACTCATTTGCATATACTAAAATCCTCAGTGACCTAGAAATTATTTTAATATGAGATTCAAAAATGTAAGACTTCCCTCAGTGTTTACTTCTTTTTTATAAGGATATGTATATGTGTGCATAAATACATATATATATTATTTCTAATATTCTAAGACAATTACTTCTAAGACAAACATAGTTGGAATACTTTTGTATGATTGAAGCAATGAAATTATTTCTAAGACAAATATATTGGGAATACTTGTATGATTAAGGCAATAAAAATTATGAAGTAATGCTTTCTTAAAATTATTGAGCATAGAAAATATTAAACAAAATTCACATCACATACGAAGAGCAAAAAGCCATCAAATTGAATTGCACACTTTTTGAGTTTTCTAACTTTGACTATCTACATTTATAAACTTTAAGACAGCCCTGAATGACATTTTATGCACTACCTAGTCAATAAAATGGTGGCTTTCTGCTTGAATTTAAAGGCCTCAAGGCGGAAAAGTATATAAATGTAAATCTCACTCAGTGACTGTAGTTCTTCTTTTCAAGGGTTAAATCACTTCCAAATTTTGCCTGGTTGGGTTCTCTACCATGACTTTAATTTTTTGTGTGTGAGATTATTTTGTATTCTTTCATTTTTTGAGTTGGAGTCTCACGCTGGGTGAGATTGGAATGCAGTGTCATGATCATGGCTCACCACAATCTCAACCTCCTGGGCTTAAGCAATCCTTCCACATCAGCCTCTGGAGTAGCTGGGACTACAGGTATATGCCATCACACCTAGGTAATTTTTTTTTTTTAACTTTAGAGAGAGGGTCTTGCTATGCTGTCCAGGCTCATCTCAAACTCCTAGGTCCAAACAGTTCTACTGCCTCATCCTCCCAAAGTGCTGGGATTACAGGTGTGAATGACCACATGGGGCTAGAGATTCTTTTACTACCACTTTCACTATCATAGGAAAATATATATAAATAATTAATAATAGTCTTATAATTCTAGAAAAGTGATCATTACTTGATATTTCTTTTGTAATATGAAATTTTCTACAACATTAGAAATATGTACATAAAATGAGAACTCAAATATTTTTGTGAGAATTTTAAAATTTAAAACAATTAAAACATTTTTATGAATTTGCAAGTATAATTTATATTTTAAAAATTTAGTTGATTCTAATATACTGTTTGCATGTTTACTTGTGAAGAAAATTAAATAACTATTAAAATGATTTTAAAAAGCAAACAAAAAAACAAAATGTGTGAAACAACTTACAAAAAATGTCTCATTAGACAATGAAAAAAAGCAATTCCTGAAAGAAAGGTAATAATTGAACTGAGCTTAACAATTACCTTGGCTTACTACCTGTGAGAATACTTTCAAAAAATTGCACAAGAAGCAATGAAAATCTTCTTGATTTTAGGAAATAAAATTAAAAATCTAGAGTGATCAAGGTATGGAAGCACAAAGAGAAACCTTTAAATACCTGTAAAAGTGGGTCCTTGTAGCATTCTCCTAAGTATATATCATCATATACTTGAGGTTAAACCACTTTAGTGTGGGGATAGAACTATCCAAAAGGATTAGTGGTAACTGTGTCTTCCGCTGATGCAGAATTAGAAATAATGTCTTTCCCATGAGCCAGACTGGAAAACCTCAAGGTTCATGGGATGTGGTCTCAGCAGTGAGAAATAATAAAACTAGACTGAGCACTGCTCTGTTAGGATCTAGAAAGTCTTAAAAGCAAGACTCAGATATCAAACTAATTCCAAGTATCTTTATTGCATCACAGTCAACAGTTCAAGATATAAAAACTGAAAAAATACATATCTACCATTGAGTGAGGTAAAATTCATTACATCTATCATCTCATCAAAAGTTTCTAAAAAGTAGAAAATTATGACCCATGATGTGGCAATAAATTAATCAATTGAAACTGACCTAGCATGGATGTTAGAATTACCAGATAAGGACACAAAAATGATTAAAATTAATTTTCGTATGTCCTAAAAGAAAATACATAGAAGAAGAGGAGAGGTGTGTTGATGGCAAGGGTGCCTTGTATTATACTCTGTATTAGTACAAGTGCTAGAGCAAGAGTCTGGACCCAGGGTTCAGGAGGGTGTCTTATCATGTGAATTTCTTCTGCCCCACCACTCTTCACCAGCTCTTAGTCTCCCAGCACTCTGCTCATAGCATTCTAGTAGCCTCTGTCCTTTTGCATAGCAAACAGAGAAAATAAGAGTGACATCAGCAAGATGACAAACTAGGAGGTTCTGGCTTTCACCCCTCACACACACAAAAAACAATAATTTAACAAGTATTAATGGACAAAGATAACTCTGGAAGTGTTCCAGAGTCCAACTTAAAAGCTTCAGCAACCTAGGGAAGTACAGAAACTGAGGATGGCCATATTGAAAAATATAGTAGTCTTTGCTACAGAGAACCACAGCAGCTTTTGAAACCCACCATAAACCCACACAGCCTTTGCACTTAGCACCCCTATAATCTTGGCCACAGAAAAACCCAGCTGGTAGATCTGCATAGAGCCCAAGTCATTATACCCATCTGGAGCTGAAGCCACTGAAATTTCTAGCCAAGGTGTAGCCATATAACCCTCAGACCCAGAGTCACCATATACTTACTAGACTCAGCACTGCTATGTACCCTACCCACATAACCTTCTTATGCCCACCTACAGGTGAAGGTTTCTTTTCAACCACAGCAATTTTGTAAAGTCTGGAGGAAGTTATTGTTCCTTCAAATGCATAGGCGCAAATAAAAGTCTACAAGGAACAAGGAAACACAGGGAAACAAGAATCCTCAAGAAGAACACAATAAATTTCCAGTAACCAATCAAAAGAAGTATAGATCTGTTAATGACATTCAAAATAATTATGTTGAAGAAGTTCATCAAACTATTAAAAAACACAAAAAACTCAGTAAAATCAGAGAAACAAAATATAAACAAAATGAGAAGTTTAACAAAGAAAGAAATTACAAAAAACCCCAACTAATCAGAAATTCTGTAGCTAAAGAGCCTACCAAATGAAGTAAAAAATGCATTGAGGGTTTCAACAGCAGATTCAATCTAGCAGAAGGCATAATTGGCAAACTCAAAGGCAAGTTGTTTAACATTATCTAATCAGAGATTAAAAAGGGAAAAAAAGAATTTAAAAAATGTAGAAAGTCTGTGGAATTTATGGAGCCTCACATCAAGTGAAACCACATACATATAATGAAAATTTTTAAAAGAGAAGAGTAAAAGAAGGGACAGAAATTTTATTTTTAAAAATCATGAAAACTTTCCAAATATAAAAAATAGACATCCAGATGCAAGAAATTCAAAGCACTTCAAATAGTTTGAGGATAAAGAGGTCTACAATGAGACACATTTTAACCAAATTACTAAAAGTTAAAAATAAATGCAATTTTGAAATGAGCAAGAGAAAAGTGACTCATTCCATGTGAAAAAGTCTTCTTGGGATTATTAGTGGACTTCTCAGCAGAAATATTTCATCCCAGAATAGAGTGAAATGGCATATGCAGAGTAACGGGGGGAAAACCCCTGCTAACCAAAAATACTATGCCTACCAAAACTATTCTTTTAAAATGTGGTTAGTATTTTTTGCCCAGACAAATAAGAACAAAGAGAGTTCATCACCATTAGCCCTCTCTTAAAATAAATGCTTAAGACAGTTTGTACATTTGAAACGATAACACACTAAACAGCAACACACAATCATATAAAAGTATATATCTCACTAATAAAAGAACATGATGCAATATTTTTAAAGACTTGGGGAAAAAAACGATTACCTATCTACTCTATATACAAGAAAGGTGTATTGCATCTACAAAGCAAAATAAATATCCATTTTAGGATACATTACCAGCAGAGAACCATACAAATGAAGATATTGGATGTTGTCAGACACACAAAAAATAAAACAATGCCAGATGGAAATATAGATATATATGAAAGAATAGAGGCAGTTTGAAATTGAAGTCAGGTAGATAAACATGTATCATTAATTTGTTCATTTTTTCAAAATGTATTGTCTAATGAAATATGACATTGTAGTGTATAGTCCACAAACATGTAAAAATAAGGAGTATGAATAGAACAAAAGTCAAGAAGGATACAAAGGAGCTAATCTATTATAAATGTAATCTATTTGCTTTACGATAGACTGATAAACTAAAGATGCATGCTATAAATTTTATAGCAACTACTATATTAGTAAAACATAGAGTCATAGCTAATACATACATAAATATAATAGTACCAAGTAGAAAACTTTTCAAGCAATCCAAATGATAATAAAGAGAATATGAGAACAGTTGGACATAGCAACAAACAATATGATGACAGATTTAAGCTAAATCATAGCAATCATATTAAAATAAAATTATATAAATACCACAAATAAAAACTAGAGATTATACAATTAGAAATAAAACAGCAGCCAACTAACTTATGATAGCAGCAAGAAAAATAATATAATTGATAAAATTGAAATACAGTTGTTAAAAATTAATTTTTAAAATGTTAAAGAAAATGGATGGAACGGTAAATACAATTTTTAAAAATATATACAATATTAATTAAATGAATCAAATGGTTAATATCAGAAAAATATATTTCAGAAAAAGAATATTATCAAGATAATATTAAACTAATTTTATAATTTTAAGGAATTCAGTCTATTAAGGAAACACTAGCCTAAATGAAAACCCAGTAACAGGGCTTCAAACTACATGAAGGAAAACTGAAAGAACTACAAGGAGAAACAGAAAAATCTACAGATATTGTCAAATAATTCAATACTCCTCCCTTAACAACTGACAGACAATGAGATGGAAAATTAGAAAGAATACAGAAGATTTAATCATTCTATAAACCACCATTATCAACTTGCTGTTTATAGAGCATTCAACCAAACTTGGGCTGGTACAATGGCTCACCCCTATAATCCTAGCAGTAAAAAACTGTAACAGAAAACATATTTTATTAAAGTAGGCATGGAAATCACTCTAATATATCCCATACTCTAGACATAAAACAAGCCTTAGTATATTTAAAGTGTCAACATTCCTAAAAGGTCTGTTCTGAGGGCAGTGGAATTAGATTATAAATCAATATCATAAAATAATATTTGGAAAGTCCAAAATATTTCAAAATTATGTAAACATATCTAAATAATCCACAAGTCAGTGAAAAATTACAAGGATAATAGAAAATCTTTTGAATTGATTTAAAATGAAGATAGCATAGCAAACTCTGTGACATACCACTTAAGCAATAGTTAGGGGGAAAATTTGTTTTACTGAATTCCTATATTAGAAAAGAAAATTTTCTCAAATCAAAAACCTCAGGTTATAATGTAAGAAATAAAAGAAGAATAAATTAGATAGAAAGCGGATAGAAGAAAGGTAATTTTAAAAATCAGAGTGAAAATTATGTAATGGAAAACAGAAAAATAATTTTAAAAATCAATTTTAAAAATCAATAAAACTGACACTGGCTCTTTTGTTAAAAAAGTAAAATAAAATGATTGCATCTCTAGGCATGCAAAGTAGAAAAAAGTATTGAGAAGACAAATTATCAAGATCAAGAATGAAAGAGTTGCCATACCTATAAGTTACATAGATATCAAAATAATTAGAAATATTGTAAACAATTTTATACTAATAAATAGTTTAGAAAAAAAGTCATTGAAAGGCCCAAAAGCCAAAGGATACTCAAAAGAAAATTGAGAAAGTGACAAACATTAAATTTAATTAATTGAAATCGCAGTTAAAACTTTCACCAAAAGAAATCTTCAAGCCCAGAAGCCATCACTGGTAATTGGTATCTAATACTTAATAAAAAATAATATAAACACCACAAAATATACAAAAGACTGAACAGTGAATAATGCACTATAACTCATTCTGTAAGGCCAGTATTAACTTGCTTCCAAAACCAAAGACATTGAAATAGAACATTTAAGCTACAGAGGAATAACTTGCATGGCATAGGGATTTTAGTGATATCAAAGTTTCAAATAAGTTGACTTTATGTCAATAAAAAATATTATACTAGTAAAAATGCTTAATGAAGAACTTGATCCTTCTTGAAGAGACAGATTCTCCTTCTGACTCTGAAGAAGTAAACTGCTGTGTTCTGAAAGATCCTGTGAGGGAGGCTGCCATGTTGAAAAGTAAGAGGTGGCCAGAAACAGAAGATCACCTTGTTTGACAACTAGCAAGAAGGAACTGAATTCTGCCAGCAGCCAAAGGAACATGGAAGAGGAGCCTGAGTTATAGAAAAGAATATAGTCTGACACCTAGATTTCATCTCTATGAGACGCTTAGCAAGAGACATCATAAAGCTGTGCCTAGATTCTGACTCAAAGAAACAGTGAGATAAGGAGCCTATATTGTTTTAAACGGCTAAGTTTGTGATTATTTATGTGAAAATAGAAAGCCAAAACTAAATCTAACTCCATATGAACAATTAATAATTACAATGAAAGAGGATTTTCCAAGGTATACAAGGATATTTTAACATTCTAAATCCAATCTACTTAATCTACTTTATTCACAAGTTCAACAAAACTGTGAATATCTAAATACACAAGCATACCTCAGAGATATTGTGGATTCAGTTCCTGTCCAATGCAAAAAGTTGAATAGCACAATAAAACTAATCCCACAATTTTTTTTGTTTCCCAGTACATAATATATTATTTGTATCATACTAATATAATTAATTAATATATTATTATAGTGTACTATATTATATACAAGTTATATTTATACTATAGTCTATTAAGTATGTGATAGCATTATGTCTAAATATATATATATATATAAAATTTTAAAAATTTATTGCCAAAATATATTAACAATTATCTTGGCCTTCAGGAAGTTGTAATCTTTTAGCTGGAGGATGTTGCCTTGATGTTGATTGATGGTTGCTGACTGATCTGAGTAATGTTTTCTAAAGGTTTGGGTAACAAGGGTGATTACTTAAAATAGGCCACAATAAAACTTTCTGCATTGTTTGACTCTACTTTTCACAAAATATTTACCTGTACCATGCAATGTTGTGTTATAGCATTTAACCCACAGTAGAATGTTTTTTCAAAGTTGGGGACAGTCCTCTCAAATCTTGCAGCTACTTTATGAAATAAGTTAATGTAATAGTCTAAATCTTTTGTTGTTTTTTCAACCATGTTCACAGCATCTTCACCAGAAGTAGATGCCAACTCAAGAAAAGTCTTCACTTGTTCATCCATAAGAAGCAACTTCCCATTTATTCAAGTTTATCATAGCATTGCAGCAATTTATTTGTATCTTTAGGCTTTACTTCTAATTCTATTTCTCTTGCTATTTTCACCACATGTGAAACTATTTCCTCCACTGGTCTTGAATCTCTCAAAGTCATCCATGAAGGTTAGATCAACTTCTTCCAAACTCCTATTAATGTTCCTATTTTGACTTCTTTCCATGAATAATGAATATTCTTAATGGCATCTAGAATGATTAATATTTTCCAAAAGAGTTTCACTTAACTTAGGCCAGATACATTAGAGAACTCACTATCTATGACATCTATAGCCTTAGAATATGTATTCTTTAAATAATAAGACTTGAAAGTCAAAATTACTCCTTGTTCCATAAGCTACAGAATGGATGCTGTGTTTGCAAACATGAAAACAACACTAATCTCGTATATCTCCATCAGAGCTCTTGGGTGACCTGGCACACTGTTAATGAACAATAATATTTTGGAAATATTAATTTTTCAGCTTTCTCCCTTCTCTCAGTCTTCATAGAATTGAAGAGAGGACATTGCTCTGTATTAATCTTTGACTTAAGGGATTACTGTGGTTTGGTTGATCTTCTATTCACACCACTAAAACTTTCTCATATCAGCAATTACTCTGTTTCACTTTCTTATCATTCATAAATTCACTGAAGTAGTATTTTTAATTTCCTTCAAGAGCTTCTTGGTGTTCACCATTTGACTGACTAGCAAGGTCGAGCATTTGATCTATCTTGGTTTTTGTCATGCCCTACTCACCAAGCTTAATCATTTTTAACTTTGATTTAAAGTGAGAAATGTGTGATTCTTCCTTTTACTTAAATATTTAGAGGCCATTGTAAGGTCATTTTTGACCTAATTTCAATATTGCTCCATCTCAAACAATAGGAAATCCTGAAAATAGGGAAGTGGAATAGTCAGAACACACACACTTATCAGTTAAGTCTCCTTTCTCATACGGATGTGATTTGTGGTGCCCCAAATAATTACGGTAGGAACATTAAAGACCACTATAACATATCACCATTACAGATAGAATAATAATAAAAAAGTTTGGAATGCTAGGAGAATTACAAAAATGTGACACAGAGATACAAAACAAGCACATGATGTTAGAAAAATAGTGCCAATATGCTTGCTTGAAATAGGGTAGTCAGTCACAAACTTTGTAAAATGTGCAATATCTGCAAAGTTCAAGAAAAAGAGATATGCCTGTAAGGATGAAAAAAAAGACAAAATTTAATATATATCCTGATTTTAAAACAATTTTAACAAAACAGTAATAGATAGGAACTTTGTCAATTAACAAAGATTATGAAAAAATTAGCTTCAGCATGCTTTATGTTGAAATGCACAATGGTATCTCCACAAGATCAAAACAATATAGTGATATCTGATCTCACCATTTCTGTCAGCATTGTACTAGAGATGCTAGCCAGCACACTAAGGCAAGAAAAAAAGTGTTAATTTTGGAAAGCTAAAAGGAAAATGGATTGTTTGCAGATGACATAAGCACTCGTATAGAAAATCTGAGGGAGCCTACAAAGAGCCACTAGGACTAAATAATGAGTTTGACAAGGTTGAAGATAAAAAACAAAACAAAACCAAAAAAAAATGAAAAAGTTTATTTTTGTTTCTGTGTACTAGCTACCAATAATCATAAATGGGAGTTTTTAAAAAATATCACTTTAATGGAGTTAAAAAAATAAGATATTTGAAGATCATATCAAAGAAAGTAAAAGGCATACACACTGAAATTTTCAAAACATTTCTGACCTAAATGAAAGGAGATTGAATATATTGAGAGTTAACAGATTGTAAAACTTAATATTTTGAGGATGTCAATACTTCTGAAGTTGATTTTATAGATCTAACACAATCCTTGTCAAAATTCCAGTAATATTTGTTGTTTATAAGTGATTATAAAATTCACTTGGAAATTTAATAAAGCTAGAATAGCCAACAATATATTGAAAGCAAAGAAAAATGTTAAAGGATGGAGAAGCATAGGGCTCTACACCCCAAAACATAGCTTTCTGGTATAATGAGTATTTTGAATTAAAGGCCCTTAAATATCAACAGATGCTGAAAGAGGACTTTTTCCTGATCTACATAAAAACCAGAAACGCTCACCAAAGAAAGCAGTTATTTTTGCTTTCCTTCTTCCCTCTCCTGTCTCTAAAACCCCTTTCTCTCAAAGCACAGGATGAAGTTGTTCTCTGAGGTTTCCTTATGTACCTAAAGTCCACACTTACCAATGAAGAAAACATTTATCCCTAGTTTTTTCCCTAAGTTTTAATTAATTAAACTTATATCACAGGAAGAAAGACTGAAGTCTGTCAACAAACTTAGAAGGATTTTTGTCACAAACCATTGTCTATTCTTTGGGATCAACAGACTTTGTCCTGGGGCATTTTATGTTCTTCAACCCACTGAATTTCCCTCAAAATTATTTATTATCCCCCTGAGTAGTCCGCACTTTTTCATCCCCCTTTCCCGTAGCAGCAGGCATATAAGCATCTGTATTCCATTGGAATATTGGGCAATCACTCTGTGATTCTTCTCCATGCATGCTAATAAATTTGTATGTCTTTTCTCTTATTAATCTGCTTTTCATGAGTTGATTTCTCAGCAAACCTTCTAATATCAAAGGGTAAGGTTTTCTTTCACTCCTATAAAGGCAAATGAAATCTGATTTCAAGACACATCATATAGTTATTGTAGTCAAGACAGTGTGGTATAGAACAGAATGTAGTTCAAACATTAACCCACGTGGGGGCTCAAGACACACCACCCCAAAATATGACAGCAGAAGACCAGATATGCCATTCCAAAATATATCTAGACATATTTTGAAGTGGTTATTTTAAAAAACTGGAGTAACTCTCAAAGGCTGAGCTGTTCTTTTGAAATTTATACACACACACACACACACACACACACACACACACACACACACACACACACACACATATTCATAATATACATATATGTATACATATCTATCCATATATATGTATACTAGTGGCACTCCCATGCATACATACATAATTAATATTTTTCTCATTAATATTTTTCTAATATTATTCTCTGTTTTATGTCCATTTAGTTTGTAGCCCAGCTAAAGAATCTAGAAAAAATGTAGGGAAAACATTTCTTTTCCCTCTAAACCCACATGTGTATGAGCAACTATTATTTTACATCTGAAGTTCTCCCCATAGCTAGGGTGACAATCTCTGGCAATTGGCTTTATCCAAAGAAACAATAATAACGTCTCATGTCTTTATGAGAAGAAGTAGTTTCACAACTTAGAGTTAGGTGCCCACAAAAGCTAAGATCCTACCCCTCCACAGAAACTGGGAAATAGGGACTTTCTTGATGACTATATTTCAAAGAGATGACACCCAAATCATTGAGAAAAAAAAATGTTCCTGGGTCATAAAGCTGGTAAGAGACTTGTTTAGCCTTTAAGAAGATTTGTATGCATTTTAAAGAGACAAAGAACTCACCATTACAAGTTTCCTAAAAGTAGATGTTCTGAGAAAAGGTAAAGGCAGAGGGCAGGGTGTAGAGTCTCTCCTCTTATTTTCAACAGGAAGAATTTAGCTTCTTGTTTCCTAATTTTAATTTGCATTTGGCCTTAAAATTGCAGGAAAAATTTATACTTTCTACTTATGTGTTAGGGTATGATAACAGCAACAACAAATAACTCTAAAATTATAATGGTTTCACAAAACAAAGATACATGGCTTATTTATATGAGTCGAATATGAATTATAGGTGCCCTAGCCACACGATTCAGGATCTTTAGAATTTCTCCCTCTAGTTTTTCTCAACAAGCACCAGACAGGTCGGTAAGCAAAGAGCAAGATCTCTCAAGATATTGGGAAAAGGAAGCACAACCTATTTTTTTGCTACATACAGTATTTCAAACTTTTTAATAACTTTTCAAATAAAATTAAACATTATTCTAACTCAAGATCCTCATGTTGTGAAAAAGAAACCAGACACAAAGCAGTATTCACTTTATGGTTTCATTTATATGAAGTCTCAGAAGTGACAAAAGTGACAAATGATGGTAGAAATAATGGTGGTTTTCTGAGGGGCATAAAAAGGGCAACAAAAATGATCTGAGGTGAAGAATATATTATATATCTTGTCTTACATCATGAATATACAGGCTAAAGAATTGTCAGAATTTATATATATATAAATAAGCACTCAAGGTCTTTAGATTTTTGTGTATGTGAATTATATTTCAATGTTGAAACATTTTATTATAAACTATATCTGATTTCAACTTCGCCAACATTTCTATTATTAAATTTACATTTCACATAGTACTATTTTTATGTAGTAGTAATGTGCTCTCTTGAGGTTATAAGGAATATGCAGACAGCTACAGTGTCTACTCTTATTTCTTTAACACTTGATATTACATGTTACATTTATCAAGTGATCAATAGATGCTTGATCTGTTGAATTTAAGGTTAAAATTTCTCTTTGACATAAAGTACTTATTAAAATATAATTTTTTCACAAAATAGGAGAAACTTTTTACTCATTTAATCATTCATTCATCATTCCCTTCAAGCTTACTTTTTACTGTCTCTTTAAATATTTCCTGGGTATCTATTAAGTGGCAAAGTCTGTTAGGTGTACAGTGGTGAATAAGACTAATATGTAGACTGTCTTAACAAATTTAATCTACAGTAATCAGAATACAAACTGTATTTGTACCCTTTATTTTACATTTATTTGTGTCCTTTAAAAAAAAATCTTGTGGAAAAATTTAAAAGACCAGAATTGCAATTACATTTTTTTGCCTCTACTGTAACTTTTACCTTTTTTTCCTTCTGCCTTGATGTCATGCTAAGAAATTCATAATTATGTTTGAAAGGGTTTAGCAATTTTTAATAGATAAACCCACCTCCATAAGTGGTATAAAACTTTAAATACTATCAAGTTAAAAACTGTGTGTGTGTGTGTCTGTATGTCGTGTGTATACTGTAACATATGTAGTATACACACACATATTTTATTTTGATAACAGATTGCCTTTCATAGGGAATATAGGTATAACTCTAATTTTGCTTACATGTACCTGAAAAATTATAGTAAACAAATCACACTGAAGTGACAGTAGTTTGTGTACTTTGATATGTTTACAACTTTACTTGATTAAATTTGTGAGCTCAAAATTGTTCCCCACAGCAATTTGTATAACTGCAATTCTAACAAATAACCTCTTGTTGGAAAGTAAAATATATACGTGACCGCAACATTTAAAACATGCATTTCACTAAAATGTGATGTTTACTCTAAGCTGAGCAAGCCAACAGTATTGAACAACCGTTAAAATGTCTAACATATACTAAAATCCATTAATGTAAAATCTTACTGTAAAGGCAGGTGTATATTAATAATTTTCATTAATTACCTGCATCATAGGTAGTTAAATCAATTACAGGCACTGCGTTTCTAGAAAATGTTGACCAGAGTAATAAAGGTTCTGGAAATAATAGAATTTCACTGTATCCTCATAGTGACTCCAAGCAAGTATCACCCACATATTTGCAGATTGTAAAAGAATACTTTCTAAATCTCAGTTCTGTTGTGATGATGGAGTACCTATTTAGAGAAATGTTGGTGACAGAGGCCATTCTTTCAAAATGTTTTATGCCACTTATTCATCTCTTTTCAATATATGTTTTATAATTAAAAGTATTCACAATATTTTGAAAAAAGGAAAATTGGACACAAGAGAACAGTCGATGTCTTGTTTCAAAAGTAGTCTGCTAATACCCAAAGCAGAATACAAAACAATGCTCATTTGGAGAAAGTGGGTTTAAAAGAAGCAACTAATCCAAGATATCGATGTACTTTTTTATGCCCAAAGTACTGTTTGGTCCATGTTTTTGGTGTAATTTAATGTCTATTGTTGGAATATTAAATGCATTTAAACAGATTTCAGATAATCAACCTTTTCACCTGAAAATAATTAGGAGTCTCTGTGAATTCTAAGTATATTTCATATTAGTACAAGAAAGCTACAAATTCTTGTTGATCTTTCATTCTTATAATCTGAGAAGCAAGAAGAGCAGGCCATGGCTAAATTCCAGGAACCTCATAATAATTTATTTATTATCTGATAGTTGTAGCATACAGGTATGCCAGATTAGAGAGATTTTTTAAAAATTTTGAGCCAATATACATTCTACACTTTAGTCACAAAGTTATGGCAAAAATTACCTTCTTAACACATTTTTTTGCATATTACATAAGTCACTTATATCTTATGTCACATAAAACTGGGTAACTGTATTTGAAGTAAAAAAGAGTATAGATTTAAAATTGAATTAAGAAGTTCCAATATATTACATTATTAAATTCACTTGTAATATTTCATTCTTATTTCTGGAAGAATGAATTTATACACCCAATTTATTCCAGACATTTGTGTAATCAGAGTGAGTCATCATGTACAAAGTTGAGTTGAGAGAGGACTAAAATATAACCTACATCAGTCCTTTTCTTTCTTGGTCTGCCTCTGGTCCCTCCCACCCTTCTTTAAGTTAAGTATTATAGGCCAGAAAAAGTGATCAGCACTCAGTAATTACTTTCTCCACCATTATTCTCTTCTAGAAGCAGAAACAATACTCAGACTAGCAAATATAAGAAAATAAACTATAAATGAAGGAAAGAATGGAAATAAGAGAATAGAAATTTATCTGAGACACCTGCTTGGAGAGAAATTTAGAAAGCATCTCAGTGAGATTCCGTACTCTTAAGTGTATATACACCCTCGGCTGAGTATTCACGAGGAACATTACCTTTTGGAGGGCAGGACGCTTGTAGTACAGGCTTCCCCTCCCCACCCCCATACCCCCCACATTGTGGTGAGATGCCGCATTGCCTTCAGTGAATTTTTTTATTTTTTATTTTGGAGACTTTTTCAACACATTTGTCTATTTCATGATGGGTGATTTTGGAACGCACCTGTCAGCACCATGCTAAATGTTCACCGGTTTTTGAGCCAACTGGCCATATCCTCATGCCCCTGTCTTTTTGTTTCCCTGATTGAAAAAAAAAAAAAACAATCTTTAAAGGAAAACCTTTTGCTGATGTAGAAGAAATGAAACAAAAAAACAGCAGAAGCACTAAAAGGCATCAAAATTGACTAACTCAAAAACTGTTTTGAGAAGTGGAAAAAGCATCTCAATAGGTGTATTGCATCAAACAGAGAGTACTTCGAAGGTGACTAAAGTTTACAAGTGTAAGTATAAATACACAATTTTTAATAAATAATTATAGTTTTTGGGGGGTTCCCCCTTGTATATCCAAAAGAAAGGAAATCATTATATTTTTAAAAATCTGCACTTTCATGTGTATTGTATTGCTATTCACAATACCAAGATGTGTTTGATAGCACAACAAGGTGATTATGACTATCAGTAGTTTATAGTATATTTTTTTAAAAACTAAAAGAGAAGATTTTGAATCTTCTCAACACAAATAACTGATAAAATTTGAGCTGGTGAATATTGTAATGTGATCCTGATTTGATCATAACATATTGTATGTATGCATGTAACACTATATCTTATGTACACAATAAATATAAACAATTATTGCATATTGATAAAAATGAAAAAATATCAAGTGCACTAGTGGAGAAATAGGTACCTAAGCTAAGTGAATTACAGTGCCTATTTTGTAGGCAATTTATATAAGATTAAGAAAAGAAACGTGAGAAAGAGGGAATGGCTGGAGAAGAAATATGAAAGGCATTCATTCATTTCCTAGTCTTGAATTATTTAAATGCAGTTTATAGAAATATAAAATATAAGTTCAAAGAAATATATATCTAACCCTGCCTTCTCTCATCTCCTGGTAAAGGAAATACAAAAAGAACTGTTGTGAATTGCCTATCACAGTGTTGATCAATTATTTCACCAAATTACATACCTTTCACTAAAGACACCTACACACTACTCAGTTGTTCTATGGGCATTGTTAGTCATCATATCTCCGAAATAGACTCAGTTTACATTTGATGGCTTGATGAATAATACATTATTTTCTTGGTTTTTTTTATAAATAAGGTCAATATGCAAATTAGATACATTGAATAATCTGTCCCTAAGTCTCAACAGTACATAAAACTTATTTAGAGTCAAAATTTATACTAAAAACCCATGTACATGTAATATCTATTGCTTTGAGATCTAATAGTTCTGACAATACTAAAAATGTGTTTTGAAATAGATTACATTGGTGACTAAAACAAGCAGCAAAATGGGACTAAATATATCTATGAATTCATTAGGCGTTCAGTTCTTCAACTGGTTAAGTTTTATGTACAATAACTTAAAGTGAGTAGAAATACTGAATTTAATTGGACATATGTCTTGTGACTGCTTATATATAGGCTGAAACACTCAGCATTTTTATTCTGCTATTTTAACAAAGTAAACAAAGTTAGGATATACCAGAAAAAAGTTGTTGCCTTTGCTCCAAAATTAATTATTCTCAGTACAGTGCTTAGTAAAGTCTAGGAAATAAAGCTAAAAGTCTACTGCTAAGGATCAATAGACACAAACAAAGAAAATAGATTACTAACATTTAATTTTCATGTTAATACCATGCTAGTAAATAAATGAAACATGAATCTAGCATGCCAATGTTATTGATGACTAAAATGTGACCTAGTAGTAAAGAAAAAGAAAGATTTTTTTTTTTTTTTTTTTGAGTTGGAGTCTCACTCTGTCGCCCAGACTGGAGTGCAGTGGCCGCTCTGGCCACCGCAGCCTCGACCTGCCGGGCTCCGGCGATCCTTCCGCCTCAGCCTTCCAAGTAGCCGGAATTACAGGCATGCGCTACACGCCCGGTTGATTTTTTGATTTATTGTAGAGATGAGGTCTCGCTGCCCAGGCGAGTCTCGAACCCGCGGGCTCAGGCAATCCACTCACCTCAGCCTCCCAAAGGCGTGGGATTACAGGCTGAGCCACCGAGCCCGGCTAAGAGAGATTTTTTAAAATGTAATGATGGAAAAAATATTTTCTGTTGTAATTTTTTCTCTTTATTTTTTCATTTTAACTGTAGTTTTTATTTCATGCAAATGTGTCATGAGGAAAAATAACTGTAGCTGCAAGTGTTTGTATTAAAATAATAGAATTTGCAAGTGTAAATGTTACAAAACAGAACAGATTCACCTAAGATAGAGAAAGCACATTTCATTTAATTTTCTCCAATGATTATAATAATAGCAACACAAAAAACTAAGTAAAATATACAAAGTATCTATCTATAGAGTCTAAAAACTAAATAATTGCAGGAAAACTTGGAAGGGAGGAACATATACAATGGAAAATTTTCTCTTTTAGATTTTTGTTTTGTTTCTCTTATTTTTGTTTTTTCCATCTCATATATCCCACCAAGGAGCCTGATTTCAGAACTGCATAACTGCATAGCCGATACAGACAGAAGCGTCTTCAAGAAAACAAAACAAGGACAAAACAAAAACAAAAACCCCTGTGCTATGAAGGTGAGTGGAAATCACATTCCCCTCTTCTCTATCTCTTTCCGTCTCTCTTTCTCTCTCATCTCCCTTCCCCTCTTTCCACCCTGCTCTGTTTTTCTGACCCTATGTTCAGGTAAGCCCCACTAAAGAAATCATATTCTTATGGTGGCCACAGAGGCAATGGTGGTAGAAATTAAAATGGTGCAAGTGATGGCCATGGAGCTGCGAAAACTCTAAAATAAAATATGTCTTTTGGACCAGAAGAAGTAGGAAAAGATTCCTTTGTGATTTGAATATAGTTTTTTTTTTCCTTCCTCTATTTGTTCTCACTGTCTTACCCAAGGACATACAAGTCCAAAAGATTTCAAAACCAGACAAAGGAGAGTGGTAAAAATGATTGTGGGGAGAGACCAACATAGGAAAGACTTAGAAAACAGAATGTTGCACTGAGAAACTTGAGGCTTTTCCACTAATATTAGTAACAAAGCAAGATTCTTCCCTGTCATCATAGCTCTTCAAGGTCATACTGGAAGTGCTAGCTAATGCCATGAGATGAGGAAAGGTAATAAAAGGCATATTGACCGAGAACAAATAAGGCTGTCTTTGATCATAGATAATATAATCATCTACATAGAAAATCTGAAAAACTCAACAACAACAAAAAACTTCTAGAACCTCAATTCTAAAAGAGTTTTCAGGAGGCTAAGGACAGACAAAATAACAAACCCTGACAGCATCAATTGCTGACAGGTATGTAGAGCAACAGAAACTCTTAGTGCTAGTGAAAATACAAAATGGTACAACCATTTTGAAAGATAGTTTAGTGTTTTCTTCCAAAACTAGACTTGTTCTTATTATATGATCCAGCAATCATGGTCCTTGGTATTTACCCAAAGGAATTGAAAACTGACTTATGTCCACACAAAAACATGTACACCAATATTCATGAGCTATTTTCATAAAATTGTCAAAACTTGGAAGCAACCAAAATGTCCTTCAATAGGTGAATTGATAAATTCTAGAATATCCAGACCATGAAATATTATTTAGTTCTAAAAAGAAATGAGATATCAAGCCACGATAGACTTAGAGGAGCCTTACATTCATATTACTAAGTAAAAGCTAATCTAAAACGGGCACATAGTTTGATTCCAAATATATGACATTTGGCAAAGGCAAAATCATGGAGATAGTAAAAAGATCCATGGTTTCCAGGGGTTATGAGAATGGTAGAGATGAATAAACAGAGCACAGATTATTTTTAGGGCAATGAAATGACTCTACATGATACTTTAGAGTAAATACATGTCTTAATGCATTTGTCCAAACCCACAGAACATAAAACACCACTGGTTAACCCTAATGTGAACTATGGACTTTGGGTGATAATAATGTGTAAATGTCGATTCATCAATTGTAACAAATGTGTCCCTCTGATGAGGGGTGGTGATAATGGAACAGGTTATTCCTGTGTGGGAGCAGGGGATTTATAAAAATTGTATGTACCTTTCAATTTTTGCTGTTAACCTAAAATTACTCTAAAATACATCAAGGGAAGAGAGAGAGAGACAGTGACAAAGAGACAGAAAGAGAGAGAGAGAAAGAGAGAGAGACTATATTTTATGCCTTTATCTAGGAATGAGACTGGATCCTGGCTAGCACACACATGGGCCAGTACACAATAGAGCTGCAAATATTATCGTGCAAGTGTTGGGGGAGGAGTAAGGTTTCCTAACAGTACTGTTTTATTATTATTATTATTTCAATAGCTTTAGGGAATACAGATAATTTGGGGCTACATGGATGCACTGTAGGTTTTCAGCATACATTTCGGCCCCACCTGGCTACCTAATAGCAGGCACAGTGGCTCATGCCTGTAAATTGTGTAATCTCAATTACAGGCATGAGTATTTACAGGTAATTCAGCATTTTTGGAAGGCTGAAACTTGAGGATGACTTGAGGCCAGGAGATCAAGGTCATTCTGGGAAACACAGCAGAGATGCTATTTTGAGTTCTGATTTTTTTACACCCAACTAATTTTTATTTATTTTGATTTTTAGTTTTTGTAGGGAAGGGGTCTGGCTCACTTGTTCGGGCTGATGTCAAACTTCTGGCCTCAAGTGATCCTCCCGCCTCAACCTCCCATAGTGCTGGGATTACAGGAGTAAGACACCACACCTGACTCTTTTTTCTTTTTTCTTCTCAACTACATTTTTTTTCTGTCTTTAAACAAAAGAGTACATATGAGGATTTGCTACATAGATTATTTGGGAATGAGGTTTGGGCCTCCAGTGAGTTTTCTTTCCATCCCTCACCCAGTAGTGCACATGGTACCCAATGAGAAGATCAAGTACTATCTTTTAATGAGTCTAAAAGAAAAGAGGGAAAAAAGCTGCTTGAATGGTGCGTTGATTGTTTCTTGGGTTCCTTCAGGATGGAGGAGTAGGGATGTTATCCTGACAACAAGGCAGCTAGCCACAAAGCTTCAACCAGAGGCACCATGGCTGTGGCTGTTAAATATCCCACAAACTAAAATAAATGAGAATATCAAATGCTGGGTTGACCAAAAAAAGAAGTGTTTGGCTGGTTGGTCGGTTGGTCTGTCGGTTGGTTGGTTGGTTGGTTGGTTGGTTGGTTGGTTGGCTGATTGGTTGACTTGGTGGTTGGTTGTGGTTGATCCTGGACCACTGCTGGGCCACTTGATACCCAAGTAAATATAACGTCTTACTAGTAAAGAACAGTTATTTACTCCCTATCCCAACATCCCTCACTCCTCTCCCAATCCAATCTCAGACACTTAAGGAAAAAAAATGAATTGTTCTGGAGATCTTTGTAATGTGAGAGGAAGTATATTTTTGTAGTTCTTTGAGAGGTATGTGCCAAAATTACCCTATATAGTTAAGTATGTAGAGGTATAAGTAGGTCATGGGTGGTTGAAAGTACTAAGGATTTATGATCAGAAACACAATATTATTTTTTAAAAAATAGAAAGAAAGGGGACCCTGAGCCCAGACACTTTTTGGAAATTGGAAGTTACTAGGAGAAAAGGCAACATGGACCCTGAGTCAAAGATTAAAAACAAGCAAACAAAAATCTCAGCTTTTCCTAGGGGAATAGACTTCCCTTCTCTTCTGTATTTTTCAGTGCTGCTGGTGATGGATAGTCTGACTGCCTAGAAATTTTTGTAACCTGTAACTCATATTCTCATTAAACTCCTTGGTCTGCCTCTTATGGGAAAAAAGAAAGCTCATTTAAGATAGGGTTTGAGCATGGTTCACAGTGAAGAAGGAAAAATAAGTTAATATGACCTTTTGGGTTACACTACTGAACCAATTTGTTGCTGTTGTTATGTTTACATCAGAGTGATTACAGAAATTAGCATGCTGTACATTTGTATTTTCCACCTTAGTACTGCCAGATGAGATGATTCTGATGAAGAAAAAGCAGCAGAAAGAGAAGTCCTAATGAAAACATTCACCTAGCATTTGCCATCAGTGAGTGGGTAAGGATTTAGTGTATTTCTGCTCTCTGATGTCGAAAGGGACCACTCTAGAGATTATTTGTTGACAATTCAGAAACCTTGGTTTCAACCGCCATGTTTATGTTGTTAACACACTTCCATTGGCAGGGGTGGTTGAAACACTCAGACAAAAGTGAGTGGTTTGTTTGCCAAGTGAAGTTTCTGGCAACAATGTGGGAAAATTCATAATCATCAATCTTTTCAACAATCAATAAGAAGCTGCTGTCACTTTTCCCTCCATCACAAAAGGAGAGCCATCACCTTTTTAGAAGGAGGGGATGGGAGTGGCACTGGATATGATACAAGACTCTGTGACTACCTACTTTGCCAACTGGAGCCACTGTAAGAGTGCAGCTTCCACTTTCACTCAAAGGCAGCTTCCACTCAGAGCCATCCCTTTGGAATTTGGACTTCTGGCTTCTCTAACATTATTGCAACTGTTTTTGAATAGTAACTCATAACTTGCTACTTTAATCCATGAAGTTTGTATAACTCTTTTATAACTCTTTGTTCTGATATTATCTGTTTTGGGTAGGTCAACTTGTATTCAATGAATAACAAGGATAGAAGAAAACTAAAGAGAACATTGCTTGTCAAATGCTAACAGAATATTCAAGAACACAGCTGGTCCATCTCGAGTGGTAACTCAGCTTTATATGAAAAAGTGACAGCTTCCCTCTAAAGCAATTTTTATATCATAATCCATTAACTAAAGCAAAACCAATCCTTTAATTGAATTCTCAACTCTCTAAGAGTTATCTAAATGTTTGGGCCTGGTCTTTGATGGTGTCTGCTAGACAGCTAAGGGTATTTAGCCTCAGCAAAAGCTATATAGGGCATAGCTGTAAGTGGCCATTGTCACTCTACATAGAAGTCACAACTCTGATTCTTGGGTTTTTAACAATTGCTTAGCTGCTTAGTCTGCCCCTTGGGAAACTAGAGTGACAGATAAATGGCGTCCTTCTTTGGGGCCTCAGTGTGTGAAAACAAATTGCAACTGCTGAATAAATTATCAAAGTCACTCATCTTCCTAATTTAAGATGCCTTTCTTTAAAATTAGATCAATCATAAGCAAGCTCCTGACTGAATCTTCATTTATGCTTTTGATGCAGAGGCTGCATGCCTGACTTGTGACGTCTGCTAAAAGTTAAACCATTGTTCTTGTATTTGTCTTGTAGGATAGACTACATTACAAGCCCCTGACTTATTGAATATATCAAAACTAATCTGGGTCATCTCTTGTCTTTATAGATCATTTGTAGTCTGAAAATGATGTACCTTTTATCGTAAAAGCTACTCAACACCTGAGAGCCTGAGAGACTGATTAGATCTCCTTTTTTTCTGTAAATACTGTAGGGTAAGGAACTTTAAGCGATTGGATTCAGCTGTCTCCAAAGGATCATTCTATATCCCATCTGCTTCCGGGGCAATGATGAGAACAAAAGGGAGGTGTGACTGAAAGTTAGACAACTGTGAAGTTGGGCATAGTCCACACAGAACCATCCTTCATTTCTGATACGGGTTCCACATATCAGCCTCATATTCAGTAGTTTGATAGACAGTTTCATAGAACTCACAGAAAACTGTTATTATCACTGTTCTTGTTTATTGCAGGAAAAACACACACAAACACACACACACACACACACACACACACACACACACACACACAGATGAAAATCAACAAAGGAGCAGGGCTGGGTGGCTCAGCCTGTAATCCCGCGCCTTTGGGAGGCTTAGATGAGTGGATTGCCTGAGCCCGTGGGTTCGAGACCCACCTGGGCAGTGAGACCTCATCTCTACAATAAATCAAAAAATCAACTGGGTGTGGTAGCGCATGCCTGTAATTCCGGCTACTGGGAAGGCTGAGGTGGAAGGATCGCCAGAGCCCGGCAGGTCAAGGCTGTGGTGGCCAGGAGCGGCCACTGCACTCCAGTCTGGGTGACAGAGTGAGACAAAGAAAAAGAAAATCAACGAAGGGAAGAAACTTTTAAGACAGAATCCCAAAAAAGTACCAGTCACAGATCTCCAGTCATTTTTCCTCCTTTGGAGTCAGCATTACTTTCCCAGCATCAATGTATGACATGAAGTACAGTCAACCAGGAAAGGTCACCCAAGCCTCAGTGTTCAGAGTTTTTCTTGGGGTCCCAACAGACAGGTACAATTGATTACCCACATAGTTGACACAGCCTCAAGTCTCCAGCTCCTCCAGAATCTGCTCAGACTGCATGACCTAAAGCCCACACTCTAAATCACATTGTTAGACCACCCAGTGTGGCACAAGCCTGCCAGACAAAGACACTCCTGTTAGGTATGCTCTTCTAAGAACTTAGAGACTACATCTCAGGAGCCAAGATCAAAGGCCAGACCTCTCTTCAGCTAAGATTAAATTTTCCATTACACAGGGGATTCTAGGGGTAAGATAAGGAGTTAATTTGAAGAATCATAATTTCTTCCTTCATTTCTGAGTATGGTGCTTTATTCTTTTTACTGACAAAAAAATTCAAGCCAATCTTTTTGCTATGACCTCTAGTTGGCAGCCCAGAAGAAGAAGGGATGTAGAGGATTCAAACAACTCAGACTACACTTATAAAGATGCGCTTGTCCCTCTTTTTTTTTAATTAAATTTAATTTTTTTGTTATAAAAATGTGGAGTACAATTCAGGGTTAGGTAAACACACGTTGATTATGCAGGTACCCTTGTTGATGAGGTATGCCCATCCCTCCCCTAGCAGTTTCCCTCAACTGCCAATCCCACCTCCCCTCCCCTGACAGTTTCTCACTACTGCCAATCCCTTTCTTATAGGATTATGATAATTGTTCAAGGTCCACTGATGAGTCAGAACTTATGATACTCTGCTCTTTGTTTCTGCGATACATCATTGAGTATGATAGACTCTAAATCTGTCCACGTTGCTGCAAAGTCCATATGTTTGTTCCTCTTTATGATGGCATAATATTCCATCGTGTATATGTACATTTTAAAAAAATCCATTCCAGCTTTGATGGGTAACATGATGGGTTCCATGTTTTTGCTATTGTGAATAGAGCTGCAATAAACATATGTGTGCAGGTATCTTTTTTGTAAAATGATTTGAGTTCCTCGGGGTATATTCCCAATGGGGGAATTGCTGGGTCATATGGAGGTCCATTTCTTGTTAACTGATGCTTCCAGACAAAAGGTCTGAGCGCAGGGAGGAGATGATTATTTTTAAGGTTGAAATTATAGCTGCAAGAACAGGACAATTAAAATTTGAAGATTTAAAGGGACAGCAACAACCTGGTTTTTGGAATGGGAACATATTAGACTCCGGGAGGTACAGAGGAAAAAGGAGAAATAATGATCTTTGTATTTCAGAATCACCTTTGACTGAAATAAGGCCCAATTAGGAAGCACAGCAAATGTGAACACTTTCTTTTCAGGAATACCATGTGCATTCTGGGAATAGTAGTATTTTTGTGTGGAAGCCCTGCATTAACTTACCTACCTCCTGAAAATATTGTGAATTGCACCCCTGGGTGCGATCATTGGAAACTGTTGAATGTTTAAACAAATACAAACTCAACCCTTAACAGCATTCAATTTGACTCAGTTATTGGTCAGAGCTGTTAAAAATGACAGAAATTCTCTAATTTTCTTTTTAGGGGGCAAAATTGAGTCTGCAAAATCATTAGTACATTTTGCTTTACCTGGATAAATGTCATGGACCATATCCATAAGTCAATACAAAAGGGTGAGGTGAAAACCCCCAGTATTCTAGGATAGTCACTCTTGTGTAGGGGATGATAGTTGGGGTTGGGACACTGGGACAATAGCCAAAGCCAATACTGCAGGTTGGCCTCATTCTGCTGCCTTGAGTCTTGCTGATAGTAGCCTTAATTTAATATCACATAAGACAAATTGAATGCATTTTCTCTGAGTTCTGTTTGGTTAGATTAATTATGAAAACTGGCAGAGGGTCATATTTATAGTAAAATTTGCCAGAAGCTAAGATAGAGTAGTAAAGGTGTACTTATTGTTGGAAGACTATTTACTGTGACTGCTTTTGTTCCGGGACATCTTTTAAAGGTTCCATGTACAACATCCAGTTTTAGAAGACAGAGATTATGTCTTCAGCCATGATCCTTTCCAGAGCAAAGATTGAACAGATCTACTAGCAACACCCTTATAAGATTCTCAATTTCAGGAGCTCAAGTTCCTTATCTGTGAAGCAAACCCACTTCCTGTATGACATCTATCTGGACCTGCCTCTGCTTTATGCCCATGGGATTTTACACACAAAGTAAACAGAGGCAAATATGAAAATTCATGCAACCTGTTGTGCCATGTGCAATAAAGTCCCTTTTCTCTGTCCCAAAGATCCCTATCTTTTGCCAGCATATATGAAGATATGGCTGGTTGAAATTTTTAGCTTGCCAGTAGGGTAAAATCTCAGATCTTCTACTGTTTCCATCCAACAGAAGAACAAAGCTGGAAGACTCACATGATCTGATTTTAAGATTTACTATAAAGATATGGACACTGTAAAAGAAGAATCTATATAAAGACAGTGTGGTATCAGTGGAAATTAAACATAGAGATCAGTGGAGTGAACATGGAATCTAGAGCTAGAACCGCATATAGACAGGCAATTTATTTTTATTTAAATTTGTAACATTGACGTTATAGATTCACACACTGTAAGTTTCATAAGAAGTAATACAGAGAGACCCTGCATATTTTTAATCCAGTTGTCTCTAATGGTAACATTGTGCAAAGTCATAGCACCATCATAGGCAGGATCGTAACATAGATACAGTCAAGAGACAGAACGTGTCTTCACATGAGCACTCCTCGTGTTGCCCTTGAATAGCCACATTTAATTGCCTCGCAAGCCCATCCCACCTACACCGCTGGTAATTCCTATTTGTTTCTCTACTTGTGTCATTTTATCATTTCACAATGTTATATAAATAGAATCATATAGTATGCAACCATTTGGGATTGGCTTCTTTTTACTCAGCATAATTCTCTGGAAATTTATTTAAATTGTTGTTTTTATTAAGAGTTTCTTCCTTTTTATTGCTGAGTAGTATAGCATGCAAGGATGTACCACTGTTTGTTTAATCATTCACATTTTGAACATTTTAATCGTTTCCTTGTTTTTGGCTATTATGGATATTTTAAAAATTTATGTAAAGATATTTTAATGAAAATATGGGTTTTTTAAAGTCATTCTGGGATAAATTCCCAAGAGTAAAATTGCTAGTCATATGGTAGTTGCTTGTTTAGTTTTGTAAGAAACTGTCAAACTCTATCAGAATGGCTCTGTCATGCTATGTTTATAACATCAATGTATTAGTGATTTCTTTTTTTTGTAGAACTAAGAAAGTAAGTCTTTTGCAGAGCAAAGTTTTTAGTTTTGATGAATCTCTATTTATTAATATTTCCTTTGCTGTTGTTGTCAGGTCTCAGAATTGTTGCTTAGCATTATGTCCCTCAACTCTTCTCCCAATATTTTTTCTTAAATGTTTAACCGCTTCACAGTTTAAATTTAAGTTTATGATCTATTTGAATTAACTTTTGTATTAGGTGTGAGGATTAGGTTGAGGGATTGTTTGTTTTTGTTTGTTTGTTTTTGGTTACAATTACCCAATTGCTTTGGCAACACTTTTTAAAAGTGTATCCTTCCTCCACTGAATTATTTTGCACCTCTGTCAAAAATAATTTGGACATATTTATGTAGTTATATATCTGAATTTTGTTTTCTGTTCCATTAAATTATGTCTATCCTTCCACTAATACCATACAGTCTTAATTACTATAGCTATATAATAAGTTTTGGAATCAGGGAGACTCATTCTTCCCATGTAAGTCTTTTTTTAGTCTAAATTATTTAAGTAATTCTAGCTACTTTGCCTTTTCATATGAATTTTATAGTAATTCCATCTATATGTACATAAAAATCTTGCAGAAACCTATGTGCATGATGTTAAACTAGATCTTAATTTTGGGAAAATTGATATCTTTATATTACTCAGTTTTCCAATTAATGCACAAGACGTAAATTGAAAATTCATAGTTTACAAACAATCATGTCATCTAAAAATAGAGACAGAAATGATAAAAGGGTCAATGCACCAAAATGACATAACAGTTCTAAATGTATATGTACCAAACAACAGAGCTATAACATATACAAAGCAAAACTGATCGAACTGAAAAAAACTAATCAAATTCAATTGTATAGTTGAAAACTTAACACTGCTCTATCAACAGTTAATAGAAGAATTAGACAAAATCCACAAAAGATGTATTAGTCAGGATACTTTATAGATATATGTAGAGATAGACTGAAACAGAGAGATAGGAAGAGAGAGACAAAAACAGAAACAAAGACAGTGAGACAGAGATAGAGAAAGAGACAAAGTAATTGCAGAGTCTTGGAGAGTCTAAAATTTGAAATTCGTGTAGGTAGGCTAGCAGGCTGGAAACACAAGGAAAGCTACCCTTTGAGTCCAAATCAGTCTGCTGACAGAAATTATTTTTGCTTGGGGGAGGTGAGTTTTTCTCTGAAGACCTCCAACTGATTGAATAAAGCCCACAAATATCATGGAGGGAAATCTGCCTTACTAAAAGTACACCAATATAAATGTTAATCTCACCCTAAAAAAATACTATCACAGAAACATCCAAAATAATGTGTACCAAGTGAGTACCTTGGCCCAGTCAAACTGACAATAAAATTAACCATTACATAGCATATAGTACATTATCAAATATTTGTCTATTTTCCTTTGGCCAGTTATCTAGAAATTAGTTCAAGTTGCAAGGATCCCTTATGCAATAACTTCAAATCACGTTTCACAGTTTATATGAACCTTCTGATATACACGAGATTTAGGTAATGCCATTTAAACAGAGCATAAAGCTTTATTCTTCCTCCAAGTTTGGCTTGTTTTAGTCCTGTCCCTCAGCCCTTTCTGGGTGCTTCTTCTCACGAGTGAATCTGGCAACTGCCATGCCAGTTTAGTGTAATCCCACTCACGGGCCCCCTGGAGGCCGACTTCAGGGATTCTGAGCTGCACTGGGAGGGAGTCGCCTTTGGGCGGAGGACTCTGGGGCACCAGGGAAGCCATGGCTGTCTGACATGTTTAGAGACTTCTGGCAAGATGCCGATGGGGCAGTTTGGTCCATAAGACCCTCCGTGAAAGAGAACACCCATAAAGACTCTCACTCTCCCCTGGGGGCTGCAGCTTTCACTGTGGCCAGCCTGCTCTTCACACGCTGCTCAGGGGTGACCTCAGCCACTGTCACAGCCACCACCACCATCACCTCTGCTGCTCCCACCCGAGGTGACCCATGGCTCCTGGACCTGTGAAGCCCCCCTAAGGCACAGCACTACTGAAGCTGCTGCCACTGCTGCCACTACCACACCCCACACTTCACCCATGTCCAGCTCATGTAGCTCTTCCCATGCACTGCTGAAGCAGCAGCTACCATCGATGCCACCGCTGCCTGCTCCCTTCCGCCTGGGAGGCCCTCACCTTCACCCAGCCTGGCCCAAGTAACCCAGTGCTATACTGGTCTGCATTGTCCAGAAATTTTGCATTCTACCTTCTCCAGCTCAGCCAAGCTACAGTGGAAAAAAAAAGATCAACTGGAGTTATGAGATCAGCTCAACCCAGCTCAGTCCATCTCCCAGCTTGGGATCCAAGGTAACAACATCAAAATGGGAGGGACAGAAGCCCTTCCCCCATGCTAGATAGACACAGGTCAGATCTGAGGGGCAGAGTTGGCAGGCAGCCCAGATGTGATCCACCTTCCACAGCAGGCCAGAGGCAACTGACCCTAACTGTAAGCAGCTCCACTAGCCTACAATGAGAGCTAGAAATAAGAGCTGAAAGGACATTGGACTTAAAGGAAAAGTCTCAGAGTGTGCTTGGTTCTTCTGTTTTAATTTTTTTTTTATTCTTTGTTTATCTTACCCATCTTTTTTTCCCTTTTCTCTCTCTTCTTACTGTTATCAATAACATTTTCATACTTGCTTTGGTTCTGTTAGTTTACTGACTTTATTCTATTTTTTTTTTCTTTATACCTCATGTTTGTATAGGGGAATAGTACACCAATAATGAGGTTGGTTAGCTTGTATGTCTATATGATTGTATGTTTTAGGTTTTTTGTATGTTTGTTGGATTGTTTGTTGTTGATGCTGTTTTTTTTTTTTTTTTGAGTTGGAGTCTCACTCTGTCGCCCAGACTGGG